>NW_026057580.1:10746290-10763927 GCF_023721935.1 Panthera uncia
CGCAGGAACATAATAGCAGCAGTCCCCTGACTTTCTCGTGCTCACCTTCCCTGTGTTTGAAACCTGCTGACCCATCCACATGGGCATCTCCATGTGATCACAAGACTCGGAACCCAGCACAACGGTACTTCTCTCTGAATTCACAAAGCCAGGACCTTGCTGGTTTCTTTGGTGGCCCGCGCTCACTGTGCTGTAGGGCTGCACAAGTCTGGGCAGGATTCATGAAAATCTAAGTTCCCCCAGCAGCTCCCAATGGAGGGAAGGATGCCTGGGGATTCCCGAGTAACTGACTAACCAGGGCTGACTCAGGGTTACCAGGTCTGAACCAGTTAGGAAAGGAATCACTTCCTGATTGTTGGGGGGGGGGAAAGACATTTTCATCTTCAGGTGGCATAGTCTGGACGGGCTTCCACATAGGAAGGGAGAGTGATGGCAGAGCACTCCCCCAAGGAGGGGCAGACAGGGACACCATCCATTCCCACAGCTCAGCAGGCCTGCAGTCCTTGCAGGAGCCCCCTGGCCCCCAGAATGTGCTCCTCGCCCTGTGGCCCCACCCTGCTTGAAAGAAGTGAGGAGGATGGTGGGGACAGGAGGAGAGGGCGCCATGGCTGACCTGCCCCCAGGGCTCAGCAGGGACACAGGCAACACCAATCACTCACTGAACCTCTAACCCTCTAGGGAGGGAGGGGTGGGGCATGTTGCGGCAGTTCTCTGAGGACAGTTTGAAGTCAGAGCTGGAAGAGGACTGTTTGCTTGTGCTTTCGGGTCCCCAACTCTCCCAGGCTGAGCACTCTGTGGCAGCAGGTGGAGGATCCCAGACAAATGCCAGGATTTTCCTCCACCCTCCTCCCTCCCACTCTCATCATGTGATGTGTTTGGGAGAATTCCCTGGAATGATGTCTGCAGGGGAAAGTGCAGACTGCACTGGCTTGGAACTAGACCACAAATCTGCACACAGCTCCTGAGGAGACAGGAGAAGCACGGAGGGGACGGAACAGGTCATGTTGCTCAGTGCACTTGAGAAAGAAGAAAACATGCATTCATTGACTCTCACCCCCATACACCTCCTCTTCCGTTTTCCCTCCAACCCTCCAGAGCAACAGCACCTTTAATGTTCTGTTCCATGGAGCTGGGGGCAGGGCAGGGGCTCAGGGGACAGTGGCCTTCCTGCACTGTTCCCTCTGTGGTTCCCAGTTAGAGCCACAGCCATCCTTCCATCCTGGCTCACAGCAGAATGCAGCAGATACAGGGCTGCTGTCCCTTAAGGTAGACGGATTGCAGCTGAAGGGCTGGGCTTTTTCCCATTTAAAAAATTCTTCCATGTTGTTGCTGCAGGACATTGTTCAATCAGAAACGGGAAATGGGAGAAGGAAAGAGTTGACTTGGGTATCAGAAGGCAAAGAGAAATGAAAACAAAATAAGAAACCAACAAACAAGAATTTACACGTGTTACGGAGTTTAAACCATTCATAACTCTGTGAAGTCAGTGCCATATTACTGTCACAGTGTCACTGTCCAATGTGAGGGAAGCGGGTAGAAGTGCAAGATGACAGAGATGGTGGAACCCAAGCCTATGACAGTCACCTCAGGGCTCCATCTCCCGGGGCAATTTCAGTGAGGGAGGGGCTCAGAGGGCCTGCGCTTGACCCCTCATGATGCCACAGGTCCCCGTACAACGAAGGCACCACAGAGTGGGACCCTTTCAGTGATGGAGGAGCACAGGAAGTGCATTCCTGTGTGATGTCTGATTTGAAAACAAAATTAAAACAAACCTTATCATGATGCCCAATTTGTCTCCTTGAAGTTTCTACAGAAGTGGATGATTTCTGAGGCACCTGAGTGTCTCAGTCCATAGAGCACATGACTCCTGATCTTGGGGTCATGAATTCAAGCCCCACGTTGGATATAGAGTTTACATAAAAAAAATACAATAATAATTTAGAAATGACCAATTTCTGGGGTGACTGGGTGTCTCATTCAGTTTAGCATCCAACACTGGATTTCAGCTCAAGTTACGATCTCATAGTTTGAGAGATCGAGCCCCATATCAGGCTCTGAGCTGACAGCAAGGAGTTGGCTTGGGATTCTCTCTCTCTCTCTCTCTCTCTCTCTCTCTCTCAAAATAAATAAATAATCATTAGAAAAAACTGTTAAAAAAAAAAAAAGAAATGACCACTTTCTGACCCCTATAAGTCAAAGATAATAAGTGTAAGCCTTCACATGACACCCTTCAAATACTTTAACTCATGTCACAGACAAGGTATATCACATCAATATAAAAACAAATAAACAAAAGTGGGCTGCTTTCAGTAGGAAGGTGGATGCAATTTTTCCAGCCCACCATTACTAGAAGCATGAGGTTCTCCCTAAGTCTTTTTGATGAGGCTGATTAATTGATTAACTCTGATGATACATATTTGGGGCCTGATCTCTGCTGGGCACTGAGGATAGAGCAGTGAGCAGGTAAAACAGGCTTGTGTGTTTATATATTAAATATTCGGCCTGAAGAGACAGACATTTGGATCATGGAGCAGGGACACCATCCTGGGAGCAGCTCAGGGCATCCTCCCTGAGCAGGTGACATTAACCTGAGCCCCCAGGACGAACAGGAGCTGACACGGGAGGAATGGGTCACTAGGAGAGCAGCTGGGGAGAAGTCCTGGCTGGTGGCCGGTGTGGCAGGCTCTCGGGTCTGACCAAGTGCAGGGAAGCCCGCGGCGGCTGCAGCCTGGAGCTGAAGAGTGCGAGCCTGGACCTGACCCACCTGGATCCCAGGATGTCCTCCACCGGCTACTTAGCTTGGGACCCAAAAAAGTTCCTCACCCAGGGACGCATCAGCCTCCTCCCTGTACCACAGCTAATGCTCTAGAGATGAGGTGACACCTGTGAAGTGCTCGGAACAGTGTCTGGCATTGGCTGATGCTCGAGTACTGTTTGCTTTCATGGCCGGAGGGAAACAAGGTGGAGTGGGGGAGGCTGAGGAGAGAGGCCGGGCCCTGGAGCGCTCCCTGCCTGGTGTGGGAAACACAGTGAGGGTGAAAGTCCATGTGGAGGAAGGCTACTCAGGTGCAGTGTAGGGAAGTGATGGAGAGGAGGAGAGGATATGTGGGGACTTGACAGGAGGCCACTGCGGGGGCCACACTAGTGGCACATGTCAGCCCTGTGTCTCCTAAACCACCCCTGTGCCATCTCTACTCCTTTTCACACTCCTCACTTCATCATCTTCCCATCACAGGTCAGCCTCAGGTGAGAATTATTGAGCACACCTTGGGCAGCAGTCATGGTGACTGGGCCAACTATATGGAACCTTCTGGAAGAGGTGACCTGTAGTATCTACCTGGTGAACTGGAAGGACCCTGGGAGCATCTTTTGTGGCCACAGCTTCTCCAGGCCCACATCACCACGTGCTGTGTCACTCTCGGAGCCACCAAGGAGCCATGGGCTGTCCATCCTGAACAAAGCCATTTCAGGAGGGGACATCAGGCCCGACTGGACACTTGCCAGTGTGGTGTCAGCCTCCTCACCCTGGAGCCCAGGAGCGGGAATCCAGCACAGGAAGTTTTCTCACCAAACTCGCCCACACCCCTCTGCCCAATGCACAGCAAAGCCAATGACTGAGACCCCAGGGTCAGCAAGGAAAGGGTCTATTTGAGAAGCAGCCTAATGAGAGGTAGGAAGCCAAGGCTAAATATCCTCCCTGAAGGGGAAGGAACAAGTTTTTTTTTTTCTGTAATCATAAGGGATGAGATTATGTACATATTGATGGAAAGGGCGGGACACGTAACTATTGACAAGGAAAGATGGAGCGTGCACATCAAACAACCATACGTGTCACATACAGCTTGTGTTCACGCGGGGTGGAACCACCTTCAGCAGGAGGATAAATGTAGCCCCTGATCTCCCGAGGTTGTCTTGGGACAAGGAGGGGGGCACGGGGCACGCTCTGAGAGCCAGTATAAAGGGGATGGGGTCTCTGGCTCATTATCTTGAAAAGAATGCAGGACCTCACTTTGTTCATAGACTGGAGCCACAGCACCTGACCTTGATCCCAGGCTCCTGCAGGGACAGGAATCTGAAAAGAAACCATAGCTGAGTGGGGAGAAACAGTCCTCTGAAAAATAAGCTCTAAATGTTCTGCTAGCTTCAACCTCATGAAAGCTGTGGGGCATGGATTCAGTTTGCTTCTGCGAGCAGCACAAGCAAGGGGCCTTATGCTCTTGCCAGAAGGATCCACCATTCCTGCGTGTGGTTTGCAATATGTCACAGAGCTGAATGCCCCTCGGTGCTGAGGAGGGAGGAGGTGCCCGGCCTCAGGAGGTAGGGAAACCCTGTGCTCTCTTGTGCAACTTGGGACAGATCTTTGGACGCTTGCACAATTATTGACTTTAGAACCAGTTAAGGACATTTTCTGCTTTCGGTGTTTTGGGCCCTACTCGTGGGCTCTCAGGGAAGCTAGACTTTTAACACTTGCCAGGATCAGAATGACTTCCCGAAACTGGAAAGCATGGGCTCTACTTCTGCCCTGAGCACACATTGTGCCTCTGCTTCATTAGCAAGAACCTAAAAGACACATATCAAACTAAAAGAAGAGTACAATTCTTCCTAAGTTCTGCCCCCATATTTTGGAAGCCTGCAAACTTGCATGTACAGAAAGCACAATTGAAGTGTGTAATTTTCTGGAATGTCTTTCATTGTGATGGTGTCTGACTCTTTTCATAAAAGCACAAATACTCTGCACAAATATTCCTTCCTTCGAAGCACTATCTTCTTTGTGAGGTTTGTGTATCCCGGGCAGCTGTCCTCACTATGGCTTGAATAAAACGCCCTTCCACTTTTTTAGAAATTCTGAAAGTTTTAGTCATTTCTCATGGACAGAACATTACAGAAAAGTAAACTGTTCAATTCTAAACATAATAGTAATGCACCAGGGCTTCCCTTTCAAACCAAGGGCTGTCCTGTGCCCTTGCTGCCACCATGGCGTGAGGGTGTGACTGATCCAGGTTTCCCTGTGAAGAAGCCATGTGGCTCTCACACTCAGCCTTGCCCATCAACTTCCACGCTCTTGGGCCAGAAAGGATCACTGGACCTCCGGCTGCCTTATTCTGCTCTCTCTAGTTGTTGGTGAGGAGAGAGGCCATTTATCCGAGGCCCCTCACAGATGACAACAGTGCTGGTCTCTCAGGCTGGAGGAGCCTCTCACTCTCAGAGAGATGTCTGGGGTCATGGAACCACGGTCCCTTCCTTCCCTCCAGGAGGAAGTGGGTGCAGCTTCCAGCCCCCAGAGCTGTGTCCCCAGCCCTTGAAAACAGACTTCCTGAAATCACAAGGAAGATGGACGTGCTGCAGGGTCTGGAGCATTTCAGAGTTCCGAAGGGAATTTGCTGTAGACACTTGTTGTCCTGTCTACCTTGTAAGAGAGCAGAGGTTATAACGTAGTGTGAGATTATGGGTCATTGCCATACAGGGGAAGGAAGAGAGCAAGTTCTATACTGGGAATGCAACTCACAGACATGTCATTTACGGTCATTAAAATGTGGGAAAATTATAGAGAAACTAAAGGAGCACTGTTTTCTACTCACATCTCTTATGATCAATTATTTTAGTCATGATAAAACCGAACCTAGAGAATTTCTATCATCTCTTCATGTTGCACAACTTGGACGCAAAATCGGGATCAAACCCAATGTCCCTTCATTTGAAAGGTCTTTCTCTTTGCTGCAGTTCACTTGACAGCTTTTCAAGTGACCCAACAAACAACACACATCTGTCAAGTTCATGAACCTCTGAGGAAGACATGCCCTGAATGAGTTCACCTCATGGCGGGACCAACTCGAGGCCAGATTTTGTGTCCCTTCTTCCTCTTTTAAATGAACTTGACTCCACGGTGAACAAATTGTCTTTCATTTCTTCTTCCAGAGCCCGTGTCAGCTGATTTGGAGCAGCACCGGGGATCTGGGACCCATCACAGCACCAGGAGGAATCATCCAGGACAAGCCAAGTGAAGCCCATTGTGGCACCGAAGAGAGGGAGTTTACACTGTGTAAATGAGGAGGTGCTTTTCCTTCCCACTCTGTGTAAGAGAGACGGCCAGCTCCTCAGCACCTTTTCCTCCTCCCCACTTTGTGGAAGGTCCTTGGCACTTGCACTGTCCACAGGCCTGGGAGACAGGAGCTTTCCTGACGTCCTAAGGATTCCTGAGAATCATGCTCAGGGTGTAGGGAGAGGGACTCATGGTTCTTGCACCAAAGGCATCTTGGTTACTTCTCTGGAGTTTGATTAACTGGTTTTTGGGAAACCTTGTGAGAGATTAGAGATTTGGAAGATGTCATCTCATTGAAACTGATTTAGCACATAACACCTTCTCCATTATTTTCCAGCCAGAACTTGAGGGACTCCTACCTGACACACTAACAAAGA
Organism: Panthera uncia; assembly: GCF_023721935.1. Lineage (NCBI taxonomy): Eukaryota > Metazoa > Chordata > Mammalia > Carnivora > Felidae > Panthera > Panthera uncia. Next base: position 10,752,708 of record NW_026057580.1, read on the forward strand.
AACACATGGGCACAATCAGATCATGGACATTTCAAAGTCTAGTAATGTGACCAAAGTCAAAGATGAACTGAAAAGAGATTATTTATTTATTTATTTATTTATATGAGAGAGACAGAGTGAGAAAGAGGGACAGAGGAAAAGAGAGAAACTCAAGCAGGCTCCATGCTCAGCACAGAACCTGACTTGGGGCTCAATCCCACCAACCTGGGATTGTGACCTGAGCTGAAATTAAGAGACTCAGCCGAATGAGCCACTCAGGGGCCCCACGAATGGAGAATATATAGAGGTTTTGGGGAGATCACAGCAGTATTGAACTAAAACAGTCCCCTTCTTCTGTAGGAAATACATTCCTAGACCCATGGGGCTGCCTGTGATGATGGATAGTACCGGACCCTAAGTGTACTATGAGGTTTCCTGTAGGTTCCCACCCATGATCAAGTTTCATTTATGAATTGGGCACAGTAATAAATTAATAACGATAACTACAAAAAAAGAACAATCGTAAGAGTATACTTTAGTGAAACTTATGCATAACTGCCCCCAATGAATCTGATGCACTGCACTCATCCTGCGTGTTGTGATGATGTGAGAGAAGAGGCCTGCATGAGGAGACGAGGGAGGTGAGTGAGGTCAGCATTGGGATGCAGTGTTAAGCTACTATTGACCTTCAACCTTATGTCAGAAGGAGGATCACGTGCTTCCAGGGTGCACTTGACCTGAGGAATAGATAGCACAGACAGCCACACCAGGGACAAGGAAGGACAGCTTCCTTGGGTCCTATCGTGACCCTTCTATGTGGCCAATGAGAGTGACGAGATTGTACCGAGAGACTCTGGAACCCAGGTCCATCCATGCACGATTGTACATCCTCCTCATGTTGATGTATCCAAGGAAGATTCTAGCACACAGAACTCATGACAAGGAAGCAGATACTCAGACAAAATCATTCACATGTTCAGTTCACACAGCCTGTAGGCTGTTTAGCCAGAATGCATCCGGGCTCCGGCTGCCCTTTGTTTGTGGAGTCTGCTCTCCCAGCCCACCCTGCTGCTTGTACAGCCCTCCAGCCTCGCGCCTAGGCAACACATGGGTCCCCCAGATGCAGAGGATGCACCACAGCACCAGGCCTGGAGAGAGGGGACGTCCAGTGAGAGGGAGGGCCCAGTCTGTGCCCTCCCTCCCTGAGGGCCCACATCCACTGGCATTGTCCTGTGACAGAGTCATACAGATGAGTCACAGGACAGGGATTCAGATTCATCTCCACATGACTCTTCAGCAGGGACCGGGCAGGAGCACAATAACGACACCCCAGGGAGCCCAGGGTGTATCTTTTCAAGAGGTCACCATGTTACTGTTCAGGACTCCTTCACAGGGAAAATAGTCCCATTCTTTATCTTCAGTGGACCAAGGATCAGCTGACCCTGTATCCCTGAACTGGACATGCTTCCCCACGGCCTCTCAGGACATCTGCTCAGAAGTGTGTTCATTACCAGAGCCACGTTGCACCCATACTGGGCATCCACGAGGAGACAAATGTGACAGACTCCCTGCCATCACATCAGGTGACTCTCAAGGAGAGCATGACATCTGCGTTGTCCATGTATCAGACGTCTCTGCCGCACTGGCTGCTGGGAGAAGACTCGGCGGGTGTGTTCCAGGTGCCTCACATCATCGTCCCATCCACAGCCCACAGCCCAGCCCTGCCCAGACTTCCCACCATCTACAGCCCAGTCCTGAAGCTTCGAGTGCACGAGAACCTAGGTGCTTGTTGACAAGGCACCTTCCTGGGTGCATCTACCCACAGAGAATCGGACGCAGCACCTCTGGGACAGAGCTTGTGAATGTGCTTTTGAGCAGTGCCCCAGGTGCCCCAGGTACTTGGAGATCACACCTTGAGGAACATGGTCCTGGAATTGTGCTTCTGACATTCCAGCACGTAAGCAAATTCTGTGAGGATCTTGTTAAAAATGCAGATCCTGATCCTGTAAGTGGGTGCTTGAGCTTGGCCCTCAAGAAATTGTGCCATGTCCACTTCCCAGGGAGGATTCCATACACTTTTCATACCTTGGTGATGGGAGAAGACCCCTTGTGAGATGAGAAATTCTCCGTTTTTCTTTGGGGGATAACAATTGTTGCTCAGGAGGATCTGATGACACCGATGCACTTACAATCCAAGGGCTGATGCTCCTCAGAACTGGAGAGAAGCCTCCAGTGCAAATGCCCAGAGCACAGGGAGGAATACGGGAATCTCCCTGATGAAGGCTACAAGCAGCCATCAGATGGGGAGAGTCATGGTCATTGCAGCTTCTGGGGACGATGGAGGACAAGGCAGAGCTTGTTTCAGATTTAACTCAACCACTTCCAAGGCCTCCATTCAAACTTTGCAGCCTTTTGGTGACTCAGTGCAGATATTGTAAGAAAACTCTCATATACAGAGCGTATTTTTGCTAATACTATAGAAGCAGTGGATGAGAGGTGTTGTGGCAGTGTCCTTCTCTGTCACTATTGGTTATATGCAGTCAGCTTGTGCCCAGATCACAGTGCTCCCCGTATTTCAGCTGGAGAAGCCTGAACACAGAACTGCAGGTGCCTGAATCCACCTTGTTCTCACAAGATCAGATCACAGGCTGGGACCTTTTCACCCCAAATCCTCTCTCAGGCGAGACTTCTCTGGTAATGACAGGAGGAGGGGGTGGAGTCAGTTTCTCCCCAGAAGACAATTACCAAAACTGAAGAAAAACATTAAAATAAATACTTGAAGTCCATGAAAAGTAAATGCAGGCAGGAAGAAACAAGAGAACTTTAATCTTGAATAACCACCACTACAATGGATGAGAACCACAATTTCAGAGCTTTCTCCCCTCTGGGTGCTCCCCTCCCCACCCTAACTGCAGCCCAGTGGCTCACAGGGCAGATGACAGCAGTCACAGTGCCAAGAAGCTGAACATTTAAAGGGGAAATTTGAAAGTGAGGGAGCAACAGAGAGTTGAGATCTGAAATCTGAATCGAAACTCGGTCAAAATCCCTAGATGAGCACCACACTCTGCATGGCTTGGGGACACTCAGGAGACACTGTTGATAACGCAGGAGGAACCAGAGGGAGGTCTCATTTTATTTTTCATTTTATTTTTTATAACAAGATATAGAAGTTTATCTAATAATTCCCATCATTTTCTTTTTTTTTTAATACGAAATTTATTTTCAAATTGGTTTCCATACAACACCCAGTGCTCATCCCAACAGGTGCCCTCCTCAATGCCCTTCACCCACTTTCCCCTGCCTCTGCCCCCCTGCACCCCATCAACCCTCATTTGTTCTCAGTATTTAAAAATCTCTTATAAAGCATCCAACTCTTGATCTTGGGACCATGAGTTCAAGCCCCACATAGGGCACAGAGTTGACTTAAAAGATAAGACCATAATGGATGAAGGATGGTCAGACTTTGTGGCTGGGAGGACATTTAGAAGTTTGGGGGAAATACCAGGAACAAGACGACCACTGAAGAGGTAAGAACCAAACTCTGAGGAGAACCTGCACAAACCCTTGACTGACCCCAAACCACACAGCTGGAGGGAGGCTCACTCAAGACCCGGGATAAAATGCAGACCCTGCAGGTGGGAAAAACTGGGTACAGATAACACCAGTCAACAATGTTCACGTCATAGTGGGGTCCATGCTAGTGAAACACTTTTAGGAAAAACACAATCGTCAAAAAAAAAAAAAAAAAGAGACAATAGATTTCAGATTTGCTAAAACTAAAATGCACAATCCACTTTTAAAGGACATATTTTATGGGGCACATGGGTGGCTCAGTCGGTTAGTGTCCGACTTCGGCTCAGGTCATGATCTCACGGTCCGTGAATTCGAGCCCCGTGTCAGGCTCTGTGCTGACAGGTCACAGCCTGTTTCAGATTCTGTGTCTCCCTCTCTCTGACCCTCCCCCGTTCATACTCTGTCTCTCTCTGTCTCAAAAATAAATAAACATTAAAAAAATTAAAAAAAATAAATAAAGGACATATTTTAAAGGACATGCAGAGAAACAGAAATGTGTGACTATGCAAAAATCAACACAAGCATGTTCCCTGTGTGACGATTCCCAGATGTTGCAATCCACACCAACTTGGCCACGAGCATCAAAAAATGAATAAATATATGTTGAAAGAATTTAAGAAAATCAAGATATCAAAGGGTGAGCAGAAAGGATACCTGAATGAAGAAGTAGAATGTACAGAGAAGACCAAAATGACATTCTAGAACTGAAAGGGGAAAAAATGCAATGACAGTTCAGTGGGTAAACTTCACAGAAGGCCTGGGAAGGCAGAGTAAAGAATCAATGAGGTTGAATATAAATCAATAGAAATTATCCAATCCAAAACATCAGAGAAAAAAGATTGAAGAGAAACTTATACAACCTCAGAAATCCACAGACAATAAAAAAAGGCAAACAGATAATCAGACTCCAGAAACGGGAAGGAGGAAAAGGGCAGAAAAATATTTGAAGAAATCCCGTTTGAAAACTCCTCTAATTTAGTGCAAAAAGCTTGAGCATATAGATCTGAGAAGCTCGTCACTCACCAGAGAAGAGAAGCAAAAGAAAACCACACTGAGGCTCTTCCATTTCCACATGAGAGAATCAAAAAGAAGACAGGGGCGCCTGGGTGGCTTAGTCAGTTAGGCGTCTTGGCTCTTGATTTCGGCTCAGGTCATGATCTCTGGGTCGTGTGATGGAGCCCCGGTTGGATCTCCCTGCTGAGCATGAAGCCTATTTGGGATTCTCTCTCCCTGTCTTTTTGCCCCTCCCCTGCTCATGCACTCTCTCTCTCTCTCTTAAGATGAATATATATTTAAAAACAAAGCAAAAAAAAAAAAAACCCACAAAAAACAAAGACAAATCTTCAAAGTTGACAACACCTTCCACACAGGACGTGTGGTATTAAAATGTTCACAGGTTCACTGATACTCCCCCCATGAGAAGGTAGAACTAATTCTCCTCCTCTTGTGTGAAGACTGGACTCAGTGACTCACTTCTCATGGACAGAATAAGGGGGACGTGATAGTGCGTGACTTCAGAGATCAGGTCTCAAAGGGACTGTGGTTTTCTTCTCCCCCTTCTTCTCTTTCTTTCCCTCTCTCAGATCCTGGATTTGGAAGAAGGCAGTTGCCCTGTCAGAAAGATCCTCACTTGCAGACAGGCCCACGAGTGAGGAGCTGAGGCTTCCCCCTGAGAGCCCGCGGACACTGAAGCTCCCTGCCAGTAGCCACACGGGGGGGCGTGACCTTGACCCTCCAGCCCATGTCACGCCTTCACATCACTGAGATTCTAGTTGCATCTTGGCTGCAACCTAGTGAGACAGCTTAGCTGGAGCTGTCCTCATCCCCTGTCTTTACACTTTAATTATTATTATGTTTATATTATTTTATTATTATTATTGCTAAAATAATGTCATATGAAGTTGCAGGATCATGTTATAATCTGTGGCATCGCAATGGATAATGACGCAGACCTTGGAAACTGGACATGGGTGCTGGCATCACAGACACTTTACACGAGGCAGGTGCTGAGGAGCAGGGCAGGGTGGAGTCGGAAGGACTGTGAGGTGAGAGTTTAGGAGGAAGAGATGAGCAGAAATGCTGGAAATGTTCAAGGAAAGGGGCAGAGACGTAGAAAAGGAACAGAGTCCTCTGGAGCCCTACAGTTCTACTGGGGAGAAGCAAGCTGAAGACGTGACGCCCCTGTAGACACAGCCACATGTTGCACTGCGTGCTGATAACAAGACGTGAAATTTCAGGGCACCTGAGTGGCTAGGTTGGTTAAGCATCTGACTTCAGCTCAGGTCATGACCTCATGGTTTGTGAGTTTGAGCCTCAGTTCAGTCTCTGTGCTGACAGCATGGAGCCTGCTTCGGATTCTCTGTCTCCCTCTCTCTCCACCCCCCACTCTCGCCCTCTCAAAAATAAAGATATAAACATTAAAAAAAAAAAACAATACGTGGACTTTCAGTATGAGGACACAGGCAGAACGTAAGTTGATGGAACAGCTGTGCCAGGCAAACTGTGACACGAGGAGGCTGATATGTTAACGTCAGGAGCAAAAGAGATTTGAAAAGAGAACACATTGCTGGAGATAAGGGAGACCCCTCGCGAGAAAGTAATAGAATGAGAAATGTCACAAGTGCAGACAGAAAGGAGACCAGTGGCCGCCCAGGGTGGGGGCTGGAACGAGGACCAGATGCAAAGGGGCATCAGGAAACTCAGGATAAGGGACCTGTTCTCTAACATCCTCGTCTTACTAGTTCCATGGGTCTAAACCATTGGTGACATTCCTCTAACTGTGCTTTCACACCTGGGACATTTTATCTCACCTGAAAACCTCAAGAAATAAAACAATAGTAGGGAGGAAATGGCACAGGAAAGATAAACTTAAACTAGTAAATATAAGTGAGGAAGTAAGTTTTAGGTCAATGTATTATAGATAAATAGAAGCTAGGAGAATTCATTGCAAGCTCCCCGCCATGAACTCATTTTGAAGGAAGTCCTGCAGGCCACAAAGAAATGACACCAGGGGCGCCTGGGTGGCGCAGTCGGTTAAGCGTCCGACTTCAGCCAGGTCACGATCTCGCGGTCCGTGAGTTCGAGCCCCGCGTCAGGCTCTGGGCTGATGGCTCGGAGCCTGGAGCCTGTTTCCGATTCTGTGTCTCCCTCTCTCTCTGCCCCTCCCCCGTTCATGCTCTGTCTCTCTCTGTCCCAAAAATAAATAAAAAACGTTGAAAAAAAAAATTTTTATAAAAAAAAAAAAAAAAAAAAAAGAAATGACACCAGATGTTAACTCATAAACAGAGTGGAGTAATTAACACCAGAAATGGTGTTATTCTGTATATGTACATTTTCTTCCTAACTTCTTTAAAAGACATATGACTGTTGCAAACACGAAGAGGTACATGATATTATCTGACTGACAATGTATGCTGGTGACACATGTAACAATACTAGCACTGAAGGGGCTAAATGAAACTCTATCCCTGTATGTACTGGATGGAGTTCAATGTTGCCTTAAGTAGATTGTGAAAAGTGAAAGATGCAGGTTTCAATCCCTACAACTTTAATAAAAATTGATGGAAATAAGTATAGCTAAAGAGCCACCAGAAGAATCAAAGCATAAACAAAAACTGATTGCTTGAAACAAAGGAGGGTAGAAAAGAGGCACAAGAATGGAAAAGACATGACACACTTCAGAAACAAAGAGCAAAATGATAGACCCAAATCCTACCATGTCAGGAATCATATTCAATATAAACCAAGTAAAATTCCAATCAAAAGGTTGCCGTTATCCAACTGCATAAATATCAAGAGGACTATACACTGTGTAGAATAGAAACACTTGAACTACAAACCCAAAAATAAGTTAAAACTTAAAGGGTGAAGGAATGAATATCCCGTGGGAGTAAAAAGTATAAGAAGTCTGGACCGTTGCATTAACCTGAAGGAAAATAGGCTGTCACATAGGGAGCATCGCTAGACACAGCGAAGGCCATTCTATAAGGATAATAGGTCAGCATCACAGCAAGACAAAATAATGAATGGAGAAGACCCTCAGTACAGAGCTCTAAAACAGGTGACACATAAAGTGGAAAAAAGGAAAAGAAATGGAGAAATTAGCTATTATATTTGAAGATCAATACTCTTCTCTCATTAATAGAACAGGTAAGGATTAGAGGACTTCAGCCATTCCATGAGCCAAAATAGACCACAGACTGACCCTAATAAATGTAAGGCAGGAAAATATAGAGTACACTCTGTAACCATGGTGACACTAAATTAGTAACATGAGGATCTCGGGACAATCCCCAAATATTTGGATATTAGATTTGCAAATTATAACACACATCAAGCCCCTGGGTCATCATGGCTTAGAGAGGCAATCACAGGGAGGTCAGAATTGTCTGTACCTGAGTGACAATGTACAGAAATGACAATGTGAGGTCTGTAGATGCAACAGAAACAGAGGTAGTGATTTCAGTTTGCAGGGACAGGAAGCCAGGCCTGAAGGACCCAGACAGCAGTCTGGGTTTTGAGGGTGCACCAAGACGCTGTTTTGAGGGTGCACCAAGGGGAGGAAGAGGCAACACACCAGGGTCCTTCTCTCTCCAGCCGGGGGTAGGGGCCACCTTCCAGGTTCCAAATGTGGGGGTCTGACTCCCTGGCACAGGGGCTTCCCCCCTGTCAATCTTGGGCATGGTGTTGAGATTCCTGGGTCCTGCAGGCCTGGGGAGCAGGGAGGGGACACATTTGGGTCCTGGGGGAAATGGTAGGCAGAATCCTGGGCCTGACTCATGGCTCATGTCCTTGTTGTCCCTGCAGTGTCCAGCCTCCACCCCACATCCTGTCTCTGAACTCCAGGAGCGCAGCCTCCATGGCCCCAGCTGCTGGGCACCTCCCTGTTGGAGGCCCTGGGGCAGCTCCTCCTGGAGGAGTGGTTCCTGTGTTCACAAAGAGAGAATGTCTCCAGGTGACACAGGGGTAGATGGCAGGTGGCTGTGAAATCTTAGCCCAGGGAGTGGGATCTGGAAACTCTAGTATTAGAACCAGGTCCCTTCAGGTTGCACAGACCTTGCTGTCCCTCCTCTCAGTTCTTGCCTCTCCCTGCCTCCCCAGCAAAAGGGGTTTTGCTCTGGAAGAAAGGGAGCCCCTTAACTACGTCCCCTCTCTCTTTTTCCCCTTCATTCCGGGATGTTGTAAGTATGCAAAAATGCCTAAACCTGAGTACAGTTTCCTGACCAATTACAGAGCTGACTCCTGTGTAATGACCATCAGGTGCAAAACAGAGCCCTCTACACGGGCCCCACCCAGATGCCCTGTGCCTCTTCCAGACAGAACCCATCCTCCCCCTAAGGGGAGGGTCCCTAACATGACCATTCCCCTGACCTCTGGTCCCTGGTTCCTCCTCCTGCACTCTTGTTGGCCTACATCCCCTAATGTCACAATTTCCTACCTCTGCTCACTTCTCCAAGAACCTCCCCAGGTTCCAGGTCATTACCCAGGGGAACTCTGCCTCCTCATTCTCCCCTTCTTCGACCACATCTTAGGAGTGGACAATCCAGACTTGGTTCCCTGGAGGAGGATCCTGTACCCTGGAAGCAGCAGCAGAAACAAGTGACAGGGACTCCTGGGTCAAGGTTCCATTAGGCCCCTGGGGAGAAGCCCAAAGGGCACTCGGGTTTTCTGTTGTCATCCCTGTGGCCACACGGGGGCGGTGCCGCTCTCCGGTTCTGCACCGCCAGGGGAGAGGACTGGGCTGAGGTGAGTCAGGCTGAGCAGGGAGGGAGGGGGATGAAGGTGCCTTCTAAGCAGCCCTGGGGGCAGGTGCAGGGGTGGGGCAGGGAGCAGAGCAGAGGAGATCCTTGAGCCCTGTCCTGTGTCTGCAGTTTCCCTCTGTCGTCCCCTCAACCCCTCTCTCCAGGCCCTTGAACAACCCCAGGAAAACTGAAAAGTAGACACTTTTCCTCCTGGACCTATTACTTGTCTGAGGGATACTGTAAAAAACAAACTCTTTTATTTTAGAATAGTTTGAGATTTACAGAGAATTACAAAGTTAGCGCAGGGTCCCTGTACGCCCCACACTTGGTTGCCCTGTTGTTAACACCACCCTCAGCCTTATGCATTTACCACAGATGATGACGCGGTACTCATCATTCCCAGTACTGAACTCCACACGGGATTTACTTTTATTGGTTTTGTTTTCTCTTCCAAGACCCATCCAATATTCCACACTGAGGTAAGTTCCAATCATGTCTCCTTCTGGCTCCTCAGGCTGTGACCATTTCTCAGAACTTTTTTTTTTTTTTTTTTTTTTTTTTTTTTTTGATGTTTGAGAGGAACTTTCAGGTACATGGTACTCTATCCATCATGTGAATTAAGCTGGGCTTGCGAAGGCTATGGTCTTGGGAAGACCACAACTGGACGGGCCATTCTCAACACAACATATCAAGAGCATACAGTGATCACTTGGTCATCACTGATGAAGTGACCCTTCACCCCCTGGCTAAGGCCGTCTTGCCCAGATTCTCCCCATGATGTTCCATTTTATGCTTTGTCCCTTTCCACGAAGTAGTGTTGGAAGGAAGTCAGGATGTGCAGCCCAGAGATAGGGGGTGTCCTACTATGAGAATGTGCATGCAGGTTGTTGTGCAACATGAGTTCTCTAATGAGTTGGGTAAACACCTCAGAGAGCGATCGGCAGCTCCCATGCTTAGTCTGTGTTTGGCTTTACAAGAAACTGCTGACTGATGCCCACAGTGACTGTGCTACTTTGTATTCCTGCCATTAGTGACTGAGGCTTTCTGTTGCTCCAAGTCCTGGTCAGCACTTGGATTCCCACCATTCTAACAGGAGTGTGATGGCAGATCACTGTTGTTTCCTTTGCATTTCCCTAATGACACTTGCTGTGAGCACCTTCTCATGTGCTTATTCGCCAGGAGTATGTTCTTGGTGAGCTGTCTGATCAGGCATTTGCTCATTTTTTTAATGAGATGTTTGCTTATTGCTTTTTAAGGGTTTTATGGGTGTTCTAAAACAAGTCCTTTATCAGACATGTGATTTGCAAATATCTTCTCCCAGTCTCTGCCCTGAACTTCTTTATGAACTAACAGTAGACATATATGCATGGATGTATTTTGGGGGGGGGGGTAGGAGAAAGGAGAAATGGCTCATTGTGATGTATTTTGGGGAGAGAACTTGGGTGAGTGGGGGGGATGAGGGATTACCATGTAACATCTTTATTTTTGGATATTTGTGATTATCTGCTGGTTCCCTCGTATGTGCTGCAGTGATGTTTTCTAAAACTAAACTAGTTTAAAATCCCTAACACATGACAGATCATCCTCAGACCATTAATCAAGACTCGGGTTCTGATCTTTTACTTTAGGACCAATCATCTTTTCCCTGAACTATTTTGCCTTTGAATTTTCATTTCTGAAGCAGGTGGGCTTGATTGTATGGACAAGTACTCCCATGAGAATAGCTTAATATGCCATATAACATACAAAACCCATCATCTAGAAAGTATTTAAACTGACAAGATAGTAATAAATGAATAAAAGAGCACACTTCAGAAGCACGAAAAAGATCGTGCTTGCCCCCCCCCCCCCACCCCCAGAGAACAGGGTCCTGAGAAATGGAGCAAAGTCTCTGTGAGTCCCCTGCCCAGGGCGCAGACAGGCAGGC
>NW_026057580.1:10764427-10783468 GCF_023721935.1 Panthera uncia
GAGCAAAGTCTCTGTGAGTCCCCTGCCCAGGGCGCAGACAGGCAGGCCCAGCCCCCCGCCCCCCACACCCTAGCTCTGTGGCCTGAGCAGCTGACTTTCGTACCATCTCCTTCCTTTTTAAAGTGTAAAGAAACATGTATAATAAACTGGTTATAATGTGTACGTATGATGTACAATATATATGAGGTGATGTATATTCCCTGTAGAAAAATTATAAAATGAGAAAAGCGAATGAGGACAAAATAGAAAGGATGGTAATTCTCACACCTGAGCTACTTTGTTGCATTTTCTCCTAGTCTATGATAGATGCTTCTGTTGCTGGAACTCTGTCTCTAAGGTGATGAGCACAGAGCTCAGGGGTCCCAGCCCTGATCTCTCCAGATGCCATTTCCCCAGTCAGCTCACTGTCCCCTTCCTGAGAGGGCTGCTTCTCACTTCCTCCCCCCTCCTCAGTCTCCTGCACCCCTCGCTGCTCCCCTCCCTGAGGTGATGAGCTACTTTGTTTCTCAGCCTGAAAGAAAGACTCAAATGAGAACTGCACAGTCCTCCCTCCCCTCCCCAACATGTGCACCTGTGTCCTCACCTTCCAAGTGATGGTGGAGGCGCCCCTCCTGTCTCAGGCTGCCCCTCCATTTGGGCACCTGCATCATCCATTTCCCCCTCTCTGCTGACTCAGCAGTTCCCTATACAAACATGCTGTCCTGACTCCAATGCAAAAACATGAAACACAACTAAAGAAATCCAAACAAAATCCTCCCATAAAAATCCAACCCTTGCTTCCATGACTCCACTAACTCCGGCCCCACCTCTATGGCCTCCGTGCAGAACTTCCCTGACTCTGTTTGTCACCCACCATGTTGTCTTTAGCAAATGGATAGACACAGAGTTTTAAAAAGTCAAATACTTCTGCAGTACTTGAGGTCAAGTCAGGTGTCCCCAATCTTCCATGCCCCCCCATCCTGAATCTCAGAGATCACCTGCATTAGTTATGTTAGCTGATTCTCTGATTATTGCTTCTGTGCCTCTAAATAGTCTGCTTCTTGCACCCATTCTCTGGTTTTCAGGTTTATGCATCATCTTTACTGAATTTGCTCTTTCACACTCTCCCATGTGCCCCATATAATTATTGTACACCTTTGATTAGCTCACTGTGCACTGTTTGCATTTGTATGACCGTGAAATGCTACTCACAACTGAGCATTTAGTAGACTATGATTACTTTACCTTTCCTGATTCAACTCATTATTTTCCTGGAGTAAATACATATCCTTCATTTACTTAGTGTCTGTTGTTCTCAATTAAATCCTTCCCAAGCTCCCCCTGGGTAAATCTTCATGAATATTCGAGCCCATCCACTATTCCACCTCATGTCTATGCAGACGCCTGTCCCACAGCCCTCAGTCCTGCCCATGTGGACGGGATGCCTGCACACCTGTGACAGGACTGACAGCCAGACCCCCTCAGCTCAGCCTCTCTCCTTCTGGCCCCCTGTTGCCTGGATCCCACGCACTCCCATCTTTTGCTTTTCTCCATCATTTTCCCCTTTGCCTAGTGGTATCCCATGGAGGGAACATGGAAAGTAGACACTGACACTCTAAATATCTGACGTGCCTTTGGGCTACCCTCACCCTGATTCCCACTGTGACAGGATAGAGACTCTGTCCTGGACACAGTTGTCCTCGGGATTTGGGGACCGTAGGTCATGTCTCCCAGCTGCCAGTTCTGTGTTGTTGTGTCTGGAGTTTCCGAGGTGTCTGCTCCTCTACCCTCCTCCTGACATTTCATTGTGACGTGTCTTCGTGTGGGTCTCTTGTCATCCACTCTAGTTAAGAACTTGGGTAGGACTTTCAACATATGCGTTGCTCCCTGTCAACTCTGAGAAATATTCTTGAAATTTTTAGAAACAAATTTTAAGAACTAAACAGGTCTTCTCTCCTGCTGCCTCCACCTCCCGACTGCACTGCTTCGAGGAAGTACAACTTTAATCATCCACTTTATCGACTAAATTATTCATTTCTAGAGTCATCATTTTAACTCCCAAGAGCTCTTTCCTGTTCTAGGATTGTTCACCGGTGTGTGTGGTTCAGATTCTGTTCCGTATGCCATATACCTCTTACACTCTGTAGAACAATTGATTCTAGTGACTGGGGACCTGTTAGGTCTCCTGTCATCTGTCCTCGGGACATCCTGATCTTTCTCCACACACACTCACCTCAGGAGTGACTTACATTTTCTTGTCATTTCTGCTAATGCCCACCTCCCACGGGACAGTGCCAGTGTTGTGTCACCAGGGGCTCATGCTTTTTCTTCGATTTATCTCTGGAGTCAGCTGACATTGAGCCTCTGGAAGCCTCGAGATGTACATGGGATGATGGGCTTTAGTTTGATTTGAGCATGCAAGTCCCACTGTCTCTTAATGTCCTCTTAGGCTCTGAGCCTACCAGCCTCCCATCGCAGAACATTCTGGAACGTTGCAACAGTTCACTTGCATGGAGTGCACACTCATACCCACCTCCTGATGGACAGAGAACCAAAGAAAGACAAGTCGACAAAGCCTCTGAGTGCAAACGTTCTGGATTGAACCCTGGTTCCACTACCTTCTTATCCTCCCTGAGTCTCCCTCTCCCTGTGTGTACAAAGGGATCCCGTAGGGGGTGCCTCATGGGTTTGCTTTGATGATTAACTTTGACCCTCTGTGTACATCACATGGGGATAATGCCTGAGACGTATTCCACTACTTATGCTTATCATTATCATATTGATTCTAGCACTAGATATAGTTCCATTCTTTGTTTTTATAAACCACAATTCAAGAAACATCCCTGAAAATATAGTGTTGAAGTTTTTTTTAAAAAATACTTTTTAACGTTTATTTACTTTTGACAGAGACAGAAAGAGAGTATGAGTTGGGGAGGAGTTGGGGGGGGTGGTGGCACAGAATCTGAAGCAGGCTCTAGGCACAGAGCCCTGATGTGGGGCTTGAACTCACAAACCATGAGATCCTGACCTGAACTGAAGTCAGAGGCTTAACCTACTGAGCCACCCAGGAGCCCCTAGTGTTGAAGTTTTTTAACGTTTATTTATTTTTGAGAGACAGAGCATGAAAACGGGAGAGGCAGAAAGAGGAAGAGACACAGAATCCAAGGCAGGCTCCAGGCTATGAGCTATCAGCTCAGAGCCTGAACGGGTCTCAAACTCACAAATCTTGAGATCATGACCTGAGCCGAAGTCTGGCACTTAACCAACTGAGTCACCCAGGCGCCCCCCTGAAAATATATGTTTGAGAACACAGGTGATTATCTCCTTAGGATAAACTCCTACCTGTGTGGCTTAGTCTGGTAAGCATGAGCCTCTTGATTTAGCTCAGCTCATGATCTCCGGGTTCCTGAGACTCAGCCTGGTGTCCGACTGCTTGGGATTTTTTCTCCTCTCTCTCTGCCTCCCTCCCCACTACTGCGTGCACTCTTTCTCATTTTTCTCAAAATAAAGAAATAAAAAACTTTTAAAAAGCTTAAACTCCTAAAAGAGAATGTCTATGTCACAGTATCAGCACACTTCAATTGTGGAGACATTTTGCAGAACCCTTGGAAATTTTTATACCAGTCATCACTCCCATTATCCTTTATGATGGTGTATTTTCCCAACCCTCTGTTGGACACTCTCCTCACCTACTTTTACCTTTGCCAAGTTGAAGATACTAAGTTTTGGTCCAATTTTTTATTCTGTTGGAAAACAAGAAGCGGGAGGTACCGTAAGAATGTCTGGAAGGAAAGGGACAGAACAGCAAAAAACTGAAAGCAGTTTCATTCCCAGGGCAAAAGGCCGCCTGGACTGCTGGTTGTCTCCAGAAAAACATAGTATGGACATCAGGCCTGGGATAAGAATGTTTTGTCTGGTGCCAGATGTACTCATGACCCAGTATAAAATACACTGCAGGTGCATGGCCTGTCAAGGTGCCAAATATTATGTTGTATGTGCTTGCTGTTATCAGACAATTTGCAAAAATAAAAGAGGCTTGAGCCAGGAGACTGGTGCTTAGGTTCCTGGAGAGTCTGAAAGGGTTAAATTGTAGTATAGGGCTAACCTATAGCTTGAGAGATAACAGCTTTGTGTTGACACTTTAGCTTGAGAAATAACAGCTTTGTTTTGACTCTGAAGGTTAAGAGATAACAGCCTTGCTTTCCTCTTGTAAATTAGGCTTCATACTCTTGTAAATTACACTTCACCAATTAAGGGAACAAAAGTTCAAAGAAAAATGGCATCAGAGGCAGGGTCAAGGAGATGAACTGGTTGTGACTTAAGGGCAGAAAGTCTAGAATAATCACTGCATCCGGGAACTGTTTCCACCTCATCTGGGAGCTATTTCTTTGTTCTGTTCCCAGGTGATGATAAGATGATGTGGTCGGCTATAAAAACTCCGTACCGGCTGTTCGAGGCCTCACTCTGAGCCAAAGTGGTGGTCCCCTCTGTTGGCCTTGCCTCTCATTGCAATAAACTTTGCTGTGATTGTCACTGGTGCCATAGCATTCTGTTTCAGGAGTCATGTGGATGCAACAAGTCAGCCTCCTGCTTTGCAATTCTCCCCTCACTGCACCTTCAGATCCTGTCTCTCTACAGCTGGCGCCAGAACAGGGACCTGAAGGTGGACGTTTGCCACACTGCTGAAGAAGTGCCACAGGAACTGAAGGGAACTTTGGAGCCGGGAAGCTCAGCCTTTGGGATTTCTGCAGGGTAAGTGTGGGGAATTCGACCTCATCTAGTTAGGACTCATATATTTAGCTCTTGAAGAGTTTTAAAGAGCTCAGGGGTAGAGGTGAACCCTTCTGCGTTTGAGGATTTGTTTTATTTGGTAAAGAAACATTGTTACTGGTTACGCCCTCTGGCAAAAATGCTTTGAATCAGAAACTATGGAATTGGTCTTAGGTGCTTTTCCACTCGCTCATCAAAAAGAAAAGTAATCCCTCTCTCCCTATGGTCTTTATGTATTTCCCTGGCTTTGGAGCCCTTGCAGTCAGAATCCGGGGAAGAAGGGGGCATTGGTTCTCGCAACCCCTCACTGGCTGAAAGTGATCATGAGCTTGTGGATAATGAGGACCGGGAGCCCAGCCCCTAGGCCCACCACCAGAGGGACAGAAACCTATGGGGGTCCCGGGTTAATGGCCCAGAGATAGTTCCAGCTCAAGCCTCTGGACACCGGCCTCCCGCACTGCCCCACGGTCCTGAGCCGGTGGATCCTGTTGAGGAAACTAAATGTTCCGCTTATTCAAAAAACCCATTTCTTGATACTTCTGCTCGGAACATCACAGTTCCTGTTTCCCCCATGATGCAGATGCTTCAACAAGCTAGGCCTGGGGGGGACAATGAATTAATGGCTAGTATGGCTGCAGTTTATACTCTCCACATTACCCAAATTCCTCCTCATCAACAATATCCTCAGGGAGGGCAACGACTTGATCATCATTACCTTTAAGTTTTAAGGTCATTAAGGATTTGAAACGGGCTTGCACACAATATGGTGTTAATTCTCCTTATAGGTTGGGATTGGTGTCTGGTTTAGCGAATTCAGAGCCACTCATTCCATGGGACTGGGGGGTCCAAGTCGCACTGTTCTAAGTGCTTCTGAATTTTTGCAGTTTAGAACTTGGTGGGATGAAGAAGCACAGATACAGGCCTGGCGTGATGCCACCGCCAATGCTCCTGTGCCCATTACCGGAGAACAACTTACCAGACTGGACAATGGTTTGGCATACAGGTTCAGCTTCAGTATGATGATCAAGCCGTGATACAAGTTAGTTGTGCTGCCTTGGTGCCTGGGAGAAAATAGCTACCCCGGGACCGGCTACAACCTCTTTTGTTCAAGTTAAACAGAGTCCTAAGGAGCCAGATGTAGATTCATGGATGGGCTAAAGGATGTTATTATAAAAACCGTTTCTCTGGCGGGCTTACTCCATCTCCTCTTACTGCTGCTGGCTTTTGATAATGCTAATAAGGAATGCCAACGAGCTTTATGCCCAGTGAAGTCTCAATGAGGTGATTTAAGTGATTATTTAAAGGCCCGTGAAGATATTGGCTCAGAGGTCTATAAAATGGGGCTACTGGCAGGGGTTATTCAAGGCACTGGACCTTACAAACAGTCCAAGTGTCTTCGCTGTGGCAGATTGGGACATTGTAAAAGGGATTGTCCACAGCTGAGTCCTGGAGTCCTAACAATTGCTGTGATCCCCCTAGGCCACCAGAAGGAAATACTAAACCTCCTGGGTTATGGGACCCATGCAATAAAGGCTATCACTTTGCAAATCAATGTGGAACTAAATTCCATAAGAATGGAGCTCCCCTGTTGTCTCCCTGGGGAAAAGGCATAATCCACCCCCCGCCCCCAGGCCCTAATGTAAACAATATGGAGAATCAGATTCTACATTGTTATCCTGTGAGCAAAGGGACTCTTCATGCAAATCTGTCCATGACCCCCTCCAGGCCACAGGAGGGAGCTCTGCATTAGATATCCCAGCCCCAGATTCCCTGGTCCTGGAATCTGCCTTGGGAATTTATAAGGTTAAAACTGGGATTTATGGCCCTCTTCTTTCAGGGTCCCTTGGCCGTCTTATTGGACGAAGTAGTCTTACATCCAAGGGAGTTCATGTCCACTTAGGAATTATAGATGTTGATTTTAAGGATGAAATTTTAGGAATGGTTAGTACTTCTGTTCCTTACTGTGTCATGGCAGGAGATCCCATTGCTCAACTAATTACATTGCTTTAAATTCCATGACGATAGAACGGCAGGGAGGGTTTGGACCTACTGGCAAACCGGTATCTTGGCAAATGTTTCTAAAGGACAGAAGGCCTGAGATGACCTTACAAATTAACAGAAAATTGTTTACTGGCCTGGTAGACTCAGGAGCTGACGTCACCATCATTGCTTCTAAGTTTTGGCCCAAGAATTGGCCACTTTGACCTGTATCCGCAGTCTTTACAGGTGTAGGAAAAGCTACTGATATCCCACAGAATGTTGAAATTTTTCTATGTAAAGGGCCTGAAGGCCAGGCTGCTACTATCCAGCCTTATGTTACTGACAGAGCTAGTAATCTGTGGGGAAGAGACCTATGAAGTCAATGAGGAGCATATATTAATATTCCTTATGTTTCCCCTGCTGCAACCAATATGATGTCCAAAATGAACTATAATCCAGTAAAAGGGCTTGGACAACAAGAAAATGGGCATATGAAGCCAATTACTGCTGAAATGCAACCTCCTTATATGGAACTGGGATATCCTGTACAGAATTCAAATTTAGTGTAAGGGCCACTGTTCCTGAACAACGTTATGCCTTACCATCAAAATGGTTAACAACTGCCCTGGTGTGGGTGGAACAGTGGCCCCTTTCAAGAAAGAAATTAGAGGCTTTAGAGCAATTAGTGCAAGAACAATTGGATGCCGGTCATATAGAAATGTCCACCAGTCCATGGAATTCTCGGGTGCTTGTGATAAAAAAAAGATCTGGGGAATGGAGAATGTTAACGGACTTAAGGAAGGTAAACGAGGTTATTCAACCTATGGGACCCTTGCAACCTGGGCTCCCATCTGCTACTATGATTCCTCAGAACTGGTCATTAATTATAGTAGATTTGAAAGATTGTTTTTTCACAATTCTACTACAGCCAGATGAGAGAGAAAAATTTGCTTTTTCTGTACCTTCATACAGTCATATGGTTCCTGTGCAACGCTATCAATGCAAAGTGCTTCTGCAAGGTATGCTTAATAGCCCTTCTATGTGTCAGCATTTTGCGGATTTGCAGCTTTCACAATTAGGCATTCAGTTTCCACAGGTGTTGATTATCCATTACATGGGTGATATTCTTTTTGCAGCAGAAATGCCTACACAGGTAGAAGATCTTTATCAAGCTGCTAGATTATTGTTACCCAAATACGGCCTAATAATAGCAGAGGATAAGGTGCAAACCCAAGATCCCTTCCTTTATCTTGGTGCAAAAATTCACAAAGCAACCATCTTTCCCCCAAAAGTATAAAGATGCTGAGATAATTTAAAAACTTTGAATGATTTCCAGAAGTTACTAGAAGATATAAATTGGTTGCGACCTGCTTTGGGAATTCCAACTTCTAGCTTATCTCATCTTTTTGGAACATTAGCCCTTGATCCCAACCTTAACAGCTATAGAGTCCTCACAAAAGAGGCAGAGGTTGACCTACAATGGATTAAAAATCATATTGAGAATTGTCAGCTCACTCGTATTCGACTTAATGTTCCTCTTCAATTATTGATTTTTCCTACTCCACATTCTCCACTGCGGTCTTATGGCAGGATGGGGGAATCACTGAATGGCTGTTTTTACCAAAAAAGGACACTAAACTTCTTACCATATATCTGAATAAAATTAGGAATATAATTTGGAGAGGCCAATCCCAACTACGTGTGCTTAATGGTGGTGATCCCTCCTCTATAATTAATTATTCCCTTATATCAACAAAGTGATATGGCTTACCAAACTAATATACAATGGCAAATAGCCTTGTCTGATTACGTAGGGAAAAGGACAATCACTATCCAAGAGACCAAATTTTGTCATTTCTCAAGGCTACATCATGGATTTGGCCAGAGAATTTGAGACTGGCCTTTAGCAGATGCTGACACATATTTTACAGATGGAAATGGTCATGGTAGAACTTCTATGCATGGTCCTATTTCTAAGGCCTGACAGACACCCTGTACATCTACCCAAAAGGCTGAATTAGCAGCCGTTATAGAATTGTCGCATCTTGTACCTGCCTCCCTCAATGTTGTGACAGATTCACAATATGTGTGGCCCACAGTCCTAAATACTGAAACCGCACATATTGTTCCACGAAATGAATTAGATCATCTGTTTTTGCATTTACAAGAATTAATACAGCAGAGGCAACACCCCTTATATATCACTCATATTCACAATCATTCTAACCTTCCTGGCCTGTTAGCCTCAGAAAATTCCATTGCTGATGACTTATTCCAAGGCACCTTACAGATGACACAACAGGAGCATATGCTTCACCATAGTAATGCTCGAGGACTTGCCCATAGACACGCTGTAACTCATGCTCAGTCAAAAGACATTGTTAGTGCCCGTCCATCTTGCGAGCCTCTCACTGTGGCTCCATACACCTCTGGAGTGAATCCTCGTGGACTACAGGCAAATGAACTTTGTCAATCTGATGTTACCCATATTCCAGCTTTTGGTAAGCTCTCTTACGTGCATGTTACTGTAGATACCTTCTCCAGATAGATCTAGGCTACGTAATGTACCAGAGAAAAGGCTGTGCACGTCATTGCTCATTTTCTGGAAACCTTTGCAATTCTAGGTATCCCACAATGCATTAAAACTGATAATGGCCCTGCATATGTATCTCATAAGGTAGCCTGCTTCTTTGCAGCCCAACAAATTACTCCTCTTACTGGCATTCCCTATAACCCTCAAGGTCAAGGGATCATAGAATGCACTCACCAGGGACTTAAAATTATGTTAATTAAACAAAAAGGGGGAAAGGAGAAGGACTTAGACCTACACCATGGGAACAATCACACTGTGATTTATATACTTTAAACTTCTTGGACACACAAAGACCCCATACATGTCCTGTTGCTGAGGTACACTGGCACAAAAAAAGGACACCCCTGTTTATCAGCTGTTATATTGGAAAGATGAGAAGGGACACTGGGAAAAGGAGAGGTTGTTGTGTGGAGCAAATGGTATGCTTGTGTCTCGACAGATCAAGGCTACCAGTGGTTATGCAGTCAGGGCTTGAAACCCAGGCATGAGCAGATCCAAGTGACCTCAGTTTACCATGACTCCACTAGTCAAAGACTTTCACAGAATGTTCATCCAGAAACTGATAATTGTGCCCAATGCACCACACCCTCTTTCGAGGCACACGAAGACCAGTAACCTCCTACTTGGGGACAAGTTAAGAGGTTGACACATGATGCTGAAAAAATATTGATGCAGACTTGCAGCTCACAAACTCCTGCTCACCTTTTCCTTGCGATGCTCGTGTTTATAACTACTACAGTAAGCAGTGATAACTATACTTCCTGGGCTTATATCCCTCACCCACCTCTCAGGATATGACTCAATTGGTATGACTCCCCCATGCCAGTGTATACAAATGACACCGAATGGACACCTGGGCCATTTGACAGCAGAAGACCACATAGGCCAAATGAAGAAGGTACTGTTATGGATGATTATACTATAGGGATTGAAGGTCCTCCTATATGTTTTGGATATGGGAAACACAGCCTCAAAAGTCAGCCTCAAGCATGGCTATCTATTACTAAAAATGGGACCCAGCACAAACATATTTTTGTACTATCAGCCCATTCTCTGATTGGCTCCAATCTTACAATTAATGGCACTCCTCCGGTGTTTCCGTCTCGTGCTACTTGTACATTGTCAGAATGGGATGGATGGGTGACTTGGGAAGCATGTAGAGGGGACATAGGGCGAGTTCCTTTAAATACTTCCTATGGAAGCATCATTGATTGGAGCCTTATGGGCTCAGCTCGCCTTAAAAATTCATTACAAAATCTACAATGGTGTGTTCATAATCATACTATCGTCACCACTCCTAATGGCTCAATTGTTTGGCACAGTGGGGGATTTTCTGCCCCCAGTCCTCATTTACAACCAGGAGCCTTACAAAAGCATCTATGGAAATT
Source organism: Panthera uncia (assembly GCF_023721935.1). Classification (NCBI taxonomy): domain Eukaryota; kingdom Metazoa; phylum Chordata; class Mammalia; order Carnivora; family Felidae; genus Panthera; species Panthera uncia. The sequence goes on from NW_026057580.1 coordinate 10,775,138, forward strand.
AACTGCTGCCCCCCACCGTTTCCATACCTGGAAGGGCACATAGGATAACAACAGCTCCAGCAACATTTCTACTTTATCTTTCACGGTCAATAGTACCTGGTACATACGGGCTTGTGTCCGTTTGCCATGCATACTATTAAAGGGACAGAGAGTTTGGATTGATTCTGAGGCCCTTATAATCTGTGTTAACTGCGCGTTATACATATATATGTCATTTTAACAATCCTATACCCTTTACTCTGTCACCCGAAAGCTTATATTTACTTAGAGCACGCCCTGGCCTGTGGCTGCCGGTTCGCATGTCTCGACCATACATTCTTCAGAAATGTATCTGATGGACCATGCTCTACGGTGAGTTCTTCACCGATCCCCACGGCTTGCTGGAATGCTTGTTGCAGCTCTCATAGGCATTATTGCTGTGACTGTGGCCGCAGCTACTGCGGCTGTCTCTTTGCACCAATCTGTGCAGACAGTACAATTTGTGCAACAATGGCATGAGAAATCGCTCCAACATTGGAAGACACAACGGGATCTTGACAGTCGACTGTGCAGTGAGATTGCAGGCCTACAACAGGCTGTGTGATGCTGCTGGGAGATCAATTACTGAGCTACAAAGACAAATATCATTACAATGTGATTGGAACACTACATCAATATGTGTAACCCTGTTACCACTTTATAACACTAAATTTCCATGAAATGATGTTAGAGACACTTGCTCGGACAATCTAAAGTGTCTATGGACATTCAACATCTGCAAGCACAGATATATGAGACCTTCAAAACCAATCTGGACATGTTATACGGTTCTAAGGTCTTAGAATGTATATGAGAGGGATTAGGAAAATTAAACCCTGTAGAGCATGTTAAGATTTTAGCTTCTCTACTGCTATTCCGTTTATATTAATATGCGGTGTATTTGTCTTTTCATGTACAGTCTGGTACCAGAGACGAGGAGCCTGTCAACGTATCGACTGACAATTTGGGTTATGCAATGTGCTCCTACAGTCCACCGAATACAAACAGAAAGGGGGAGATGCTGGAGAACAACAGGCCGGAGGCACCTTAAGAATGTCCTGAAGGAAAGGGACAGAGCAGCAAGAAATTGAAAGCAGTTTCGTTCCCAGGACAAAAGTCCGCTGGGACTGCTCCTTCTCTCCAGAAGGACATCATCCGGGCGCCACCCTGGGGATAAGAATGTTTTGTCTGGTGCCAGATGAACTCATGACCCAGTATGGAAAACACTGCAGGTACATGACCTGTCAAGATGCCAAATATTATGTTGTATGTGCTTGCTGTTGTCAACAATTTGCAAAAATCAAAGAGGCTTGAGCCAGGGGACGGAGGCTTTGGCTCCTGGAGAGTCTTAGCCCCCTGCTTTGCAATCCCCTCATCACCACACCTCTAGGACCTGTCTCTCTACATATTTCATACTCTCATTTTCTTTGTGTTTATTTATTACCAATATATGTGTGTGACATTTCGTGTCTTCTTTTCCAAAGTGTTCTCTAATATTTCTGATTATCTTTTTTTTCTTAGTATTTGAGTGTAGCTTACACACACTGTTCCATTCCTTTCAGGTTTACAACATAGTGACTCGTCATATAATCCAATAATTGCACTCCTGGGTATTTACCCCCCTAAAAGTGAAAACACCAATTCCTTTATTTTTTAAGGTTTATTTATTTTTATTGAGAGACGGAGAGAGAGTACACAAGCAGGGGAGGGGCAGAGAGAGGAAAAGGGAGGGAGAGAGAGAGAATCCCTAGCAGACTCAGTACTGTCAGCCCAGCGCCTGATGTGGGGTCCACTCACAAACTGTGAGTGTACATGTCCACACTATGGAGCATTGTATAGACATTGAGTTGCTATTTCCACATCAGATATGATTTTCGTTTAGAAATAGAAGTCCCAGGAAGTGTTTCTACTTTTCGGTTTTCCCTGTATCACCATCACGGGACTGGAGGAGGTGCACAGGGACACAGAAACCTCAGCAATGGCACGGGCTCCTGAGCTCTCCTCTCCTGCAATCCCGCCTCACCCCTGAGCCTGACCCCTGTGGAGTCCAGGGCTGCTCAGAAACTTTTTCCTTTCACCACTGACGCCCAGGCTTCTGCTCAGACATATCTACCTGACTTACGGTCCAGACCCCGCTCAGGCTTCTCAGTGAGAATCCACCCAAGAGCAGAGCAGTGGGGGATGTCCCCTTACCTTCCACCCCAGGGGCGCCACAGGACTAAGGAGAGAAGACCCAGCTGCCTTTCTCCTCCTCAGCCAGGCCCTCCTTAGGGTCTCCTTCAGGTCCAGCAGCTGGACAAGGGCCCAGACACCAGGGAGCGCCCTCATCCCAGATGATGTTCAGTGGGTTAGGTTGTTTCAAAAGCCACAGGGATACAACCTGTGTCCCTCCCAATCCCCCCACCCCCCCAGACAAATGGGTAAGAAAGATGTGTGGTATATACACACACACTAGAATATTATGCAGCCACAAAAAGGATGAGATCTTGCCACTTGTAAGAATATGGATGGACAAACAGGGCAGTGTGTCTGCTAAGTGAATGAAATCAGACTGGCAAAGACAAGTACCACGTGATCTCACTCATATATGGAACTTACAAAACAAAGCAAATGAATAAACAGACAAGCAAACAGCAGAATCAGACCTATAAATACAGAGAACTCATGGATGACTGCCAGAGGGAAGGAGGTTGGGAGGATGGGCACAGTGGGTGAGGGGAGTGGGAGACACAGGCTCCAGGTATGGAAGGAACAGGTCTTAGGAATAAAAGGCACAGCACAGGGAATATCATCAGTGATACTGTAACATCACTTTCTGGTGACAGATGGCACGTTTATTCATTCTTGACAGAAAGAGAGACAGAGTGCAAGCAGGGGTAGGGCAGAGAGACAGGGAAACACAGAATCTTAAGCAGGCTCCAGACTCTGAGCTGTTAGCACAGAGGCCCACACGAGGCTTGAACTCACGGACCATGAGATCTTGACCTGAGCCGAAGCCAGATGCTTAACCAACTGAGCCACCCAGGTGCCCCAAATCAAATGATTTTGATAATTCAATTCCACTCTAATCAATGCTGGAACACCTACATTACTTAGTGAAACAACACACAACACGTTACTTAAAAACAATCATGTATTAGTACAAGATCCGTTCCATGTGCAGATGGGCCTATGGATTTAATGTAACAGAGAAAGACACAGTCAATGATACTGTTTCAGGTTCCAGTTTGCAAAGACCTCAGAGAAAGTACACATTGTGTAGTTTTAATATAGTATCAAACATGAATTCCCATAATTATCTGAAAAGGTTATGACACATACTATTCTCCTATATTTGGTCAAGGACATAAATTTTTTCATATACTTCAGCCAAAACAGCACAAGAGATGCAGAAGCAAATCTGAACATCCAGTGGTCTTCTAAGGAGACAGACAAGAAAGAGACTTGCAAAAATGTGAAATGCAAGAAAACCACTATTCTCACTGCCCCCTTTTATTAGGGAACATTGTTACTTTCCATACAAACAATATTTCTGTTTTCGTATGATTGTAAATGAATTAATAAATATTTGAACCTGTTTTATTCCTGCTGTGGTAAATAAGGATCGATACAATCCACAGGCACACAATTATCCCTGGGAGCCTCACTAATTTGTAAGACTGTAGAGATATCCTGAGAACAAAATGCTGGAGAATCAGTGACTCACACAGCTCCTGGTCCACAGCTCAGGGACACAGTGGGACAAAGAGCGTTCTGTGCAGTAGGTGAGGCGTCCAGGCCAAGTCCCAGGTCCCCAGGCCCGCCTCTCAGGGACTCTGGCCCCACGGCGGCGTCGGGAGCGGGGAAGCCCAGTGTTGGGGAGTCCCCAGCTGCCCTGGTTTCACTTCTCCCTGTCACAACCTGTGTCAGGTCCTTCTGCCTGGATACTGATGACGCGGCCTCGGTTCACACAACTAGTAGTGTCTGTTTCCGGAGGAGCCAATCAGCGGCACCGCGGTTCCGGGGTAAAAAGTTTCAGCACCCGCTTCCTGAGGCTGACATTTCTCCCCAGACCCTGAGGATGCGGGTCGTGATGCCCCCAACTCTGCTCCTGCTGCTGTCGGGGGCCCTGGCCGTGACCCAGACCTGGGCGGGTGAGTGCAGGTTCGGGAGAAAAGGGACTCTGAGGGGCAGGAGCGAGGAGACCGCCCGGCGGGGACGCGGAACCCCCGGGGAGGCGACTGTCCACCGCCCGGACCCAGACCTCCACCCGGGCCTCGCCCGGGCTCCCCTCCCCCACCCCACCCGCCTCCTGCCCGGACCTGGCCTGCCCTCCCCCGACCCTCCCGGACTCCGCCCTGCTCTCCCCAACTCGGGTCCCCCTCGCCCTGACTTCCCGTCCCCCTCCCCCTGACCCGGGCCCCCCGCGGGGGTCTCAGCCCTTCCGCGCCTGCAGGCTCCCACTCTCTGAGGTATTTCTACACCGCGATGTCCCGGCCCGGCCTCGGGTAGCCCCGCTTCATCGCCGTGGGCTACGTGGACGACACGCAGTTCGTGCGGTTCGACACCGACGCCCCGAATCCGAGGATGGAGCCGCGGGCCCCGTGGGTGGAGCAAGAGGGGCCGGAGTATTGGGACCAGGAGACGCGGAACGAGAAGAACAACGCACGGAATTCCCGAGTGAACCTGAACACGATGCTCCGCTACTACAACCAGAGCGAGTCCGGTGAGCGACACGGGCCGGGTCCAGGTCACGACCCCCATCCCCAAGGACGCGCCGGGTTCGCCCCGAGTCTCCGGGTCGGAGCGCTGCCCCGACGCCGCGTGATCCCCGTCCCACGACCCTGGAAGAGCCCGAGGGAGGTTTTAGGCGGGTTTACTTTCGGTTTCACCTTAATCACTGCTGCTCTGGGGGCGGGGCGGGGATAGGGTCGCACAACATCCAGTGGATGTATGGCTGTGACTTGGGGCCTGACGGACGCCTCCTCCGCGGGTACACTCAGTGGGCCTACGATGGCGCGGATTACATCGCCTTGAACGAGGACCTGCGCTCCTGGACCGTGGCGGACACCGCGGCAAACATCACCCGGCGCAAGTGGGAGGTGGCCGGTGCAGCGAAGGACTGGAAGAACTACCTGGAGGGCACGTGCGTGGAGTGGCTCGCCAAATACCTGGACATGGGGAAGGAGACGCTGCTGCGCGCAGGTACCGGGACCACCGGGCCTTCTCGATCTCCCCTCCACTGGGGCTGGCTGCCCACGAGAAAGGGAAAATGGCCTCAGTGTCAGAACAGCGCCCCTCCCCGAGTGGGAAGAGGGAGATCCGCCTCGAAGTTCATATTCCTACTAGAGACTGACTCACCTTGAGGGTGCTTTTCTCTAAAAGAGAGACAGGAATCCAGTCTCTCCGTGGGATGCAGGTTGAGATCATCCCAGAAATAACCCATCAGCAGTTCCCTCTGACCCTGGCAGCCACCTTGTGAACCCTGACCTTCCCTCTCAAGGCCTTTTTCTCCCTGAGAACATGTTTGGAGATCTGAGTCCAGGTATTCTGAGTCATTCACCCTCCCCCACACTCAGGACCACAGTGTGTTGCCCCCTTAGACCAGCAGCTTCCTACCTGGGCTTCTCTCCCTGATTCCAGAACTTAACAAGGATCAGGAGATCCCAAAGGCTAGACTGCTGTCTGGGTTTTGTGCTTCTTCCATCCAGACCAGTGGTCCTGTCCACCTCAGGATGGTCACGTGGATGCAGTTTCAGTGGCCCATAAAGCTAAACCACAGTGTGGATTCTCTGTTTCTTCTTCCTCAGAATCTCCCAACACACGCGTGACCCGCCACCCCATCTCTGACCGTGAGGTGACCCTGAGGTGCTGGGCCCTGGGCTTCTACCCTGCGGAGATCACCCTGACCTGGCAGCGTGATGGGCAGGACCACACCCAGGACGCAGAGCTTGTGGACACCAGGCCTGCGGGAGATGGGACCTTCCAGAAGTGGGCAGCTGTGGTGGTGCCTTCTGGAGAGGAGCAGAGATACATGTGCCATGTGCAGCACGAGGGGCTGCCCAAACCCATCACCCTGAGATGCGGTAAGGAGGGTTTGGGGTAGAGCCCCGTGTCAGGGAACACAGGGCCCTTCTGGAGAATTTCACAGAGTCATGACTGAAGCTGGATGTCTCTGCCCCTCACCTTCCTTCACTTTCCAGAGCCATCCTCTCAGCCCTCCATCCCCATCCTGGGCATCATTGTTGCTGTCGTTGTCCTTGTGGTCATTGTGGTGGTTGGAGCTGTGATCTGGAGGAAGAAGTGCTCAGGTAGGAACACAGTGGGGGGATGTGAGTTCTCTTGTCCCACTGGGGGGTTTCCTAGGTAGCACATTGTCCTGCCTGGTTCCTGGGAATTTCCATCCACACACATGGACCTGTCCACTCTGGAGCCGTTACTAACATTCACTCTGTAGCAGACAACTTGGAAAATGAAGGACAGATTTTCACTTGGTGATTCTGGTGATGGGGACATGATTCCCAGCAGTGACAGGACAGAGGAAGGTCCCTGCTGAGGCCAGATCTCCAGCAAGTCAGGTGGTCCTGTGACCCCACACCTCTTTCTTCATGTGTCCCTGTGTCCCAATCCTGTCCTATGTGTTCAGTCAGAACTCTGGAAACTTCATTTTGGAGTAGGACTAGGAGGTTGCTCTAGGATCTCATGGCCCAGCTGTCCCAGGTGTCTAACATGCTATTTTCTTCCACAGGAGGAAAAGGACCAAGCTACTTTCATGCTGCACATAAGTATGGAGGAGGTGATCCCTGAAACCTGGGATAGTGTAGACAGGACCCCAATGGGGAGCTCACTCCCCCCACCCCCCCATAGCTGCTCCTTTAGTCTCAACTCCTGTGGCTCTGATCACATCCTGTTTGTTCTACCCCAGGCGATGACAGCACTCAGGGCTCTGATTCATCTCTAATGGCTCCTAAAGGTAAGACTATGCAGGGTGAAGTGGGGAGGAGTGGTGGCACTAGGGACACTTTGAGCAGGCGGGGGGGCTGTTGAGTGTGTGGCACTTATGTGACTGACCTAAATGTGTTCATGATGATTTTTTTTCACAGTGTGAGACCCGCTGCCTGTGGTGCACTGAGCGATGCAGGATCTGTTCACACCCCCGCTCAGTGACATCGAGATCCCCTGAATTCCTGCAGATGGTGTCAGAATGTGTCTGCATTCCTATTAGCATATCGTGAGGACTCAGGAGACTGGCCCCCATGCCCACCATGACCCCTCCCATACTGATTCATGTTCTGTCTCCATTCCTGTCTTACTTCATGTTGGACTGAGTACTGACGCCTTACTTCCCTCCTGAAAATGAGAATCCTGATAGGAATTTATGTTTTGTAATTCTTGGTATGTGGGCATGATGAGGTAATAAAAGAGAGGATTTGTATGGTTGGAAGAGAAAATAAATGAAAGCACTGAGAACCTTCCAGAACCCGCTGTTTCCTGTACTGTGTCTGTTGCATGTGCGGACAGGAGAGGGCTGGAGGAGCCGAGCGTGGACAGGGCCTGTGTCCAGTCGGTGCTCAGTGCGTAATTAGTGTGACATGCTCCCTCCTCAGCTGGGTCATGTCTCTGCTCCTTGTCCTCGTCCCTTCTGTGGAACCTTGTCTCACCAGGACCTGAGATCATAGGGGCTTGGATGTCACCTGTCACCACGAGCTTGTGCAGCAAGAGCTTCCTGTGTCTGGGTCAGCCTAGGCTCCCTCCTGGGTCGTGACCTCAGCCCCCTGTTTTGGGTGGTTTTTTCCCCCTTGTTTCTGTGGAGTATCAGGCCTGTTCTGCTCTTGTGTCCGAGTTCCTGTCTCATTCTCCCCGGATGACCCCGGTGGCTGTAGCACCAAGAGTCCTTTGGACTGTTGTTCCCACAGGTGGGCCCTGCACACAGGAGTCCCTGGGGTTTGGAGAGATGGATTTTCAGATTCAACCATCTCCTCCCTCTAGAGTTGTCTTCTGGATTATTCTTTACATCCTGAGGTAGACAGAGAGGAATCTGAGAGTTTCTTATCCTTTTTCAACTTCCGTTAGTTTCTACCTTCCTTGCCTTTCTGCCCTCTCTTCCTGCTCTTAGTTCCAGTGATGCTGGTGCTGGTTCACATCCAAGTTCTTGGATGTATAAAGCAGGGTCTAATGTAGATTTCTATTTGGTTGGGGAAAGGGCCCCATAAAGCCTAAGTACAGTGATTCTGAAGATAGGACTGTAACTGTGTGGGAGGGGGGAGCTGAGCAGAAAGAGGGAGGGGCAGCCCTGGGGGAAAGTAGAGGCGGCACTGATGGTGAGGTGGGGGC
>NW_026057580.1:10783968-10817937 GCF_023721935.1 Panthera uncia
CAGGTCTAGGCTAATGCTCTGGTTGTAAGCATTTTGCAGCATAGAAACATATCAAATCAAGAGATCGTAGCCTTAAACTGACACAATGGTGTATGTCAGTTATATCTCAGTAAAACTGGAAAAAAACGTCTGAAATCATGCTCTCTGAAGCTATTCCTTATATTGACTTCTGACTCTTTGGGATACATATGTACAGTTACAGAGACTTGGATGAGAGAGAATGTGGGGCCTTGTTCTATTTCAAGGAATGTCACAAACCAGGCTTGAGGCTACACAGATGGGAACAGAATCCACAATGGACCCGAGGGGGAGGCTCACATATAGCCAGGGCCCTGCTCCTGGGTATAGATGTCACCATCACAAGAGAGTCCCCTGACATAGGACACTGGATCCGGAAGCTGAGACTGCTGTTGCTGCTGCCCCTTGCAACTGCATGACACCACTGTCACTCAAACACCTGTGCCAAATGCCATCTAGTGCTGTCCAAGCCTATCTGTCACATATCCTGAGGCAGAGTCTGGCAGGTGGTCACGTGACTGTGAAGTTTCATGCCACGTCTAATGCAAGACTATTTGGCAAAATGGGTTCTCCTTTCCATGGTCTCTGCCCTCAGTCAAGATTTTTCTTTTTAATTTTTTTTTTTTAACATTTTATTTATTTTTGAGACAGGGAGAGACAGAGCATGAACCGGGGAGGGTCAGAGAGAGAGGGAGACACAGAATCTGAAACAGGCTCCAGGCTCTGAGCTGTCAGCACAGAGCCTGACGCGGGGCTCGAACTCACGGACGGCGAGATCATGACCTGAGCCGAAGTCGGCCGCCCAACTGACTGAGCCACCCAGGCGCCCCTCCAGATTTTTAAACGTGGAAATCTTTCATGTGGGAAGAGGGTACTAGTTCTGGGCATGGAAACTGGGGGCCCAGAATGGGAAAAGAATGACAAATTACAACATTTGTAGCGGAGATTTCAGACTACAACTTGATATGATACATTGTAGGCACTCAGGTCAGATTGGAGGAAGGAGCGACTAAAAAATGGCATCTTTCGTGGCACCTGGGTGGCTCAGTCGGTTAAGCGTCCGACTTCAGCTCAGGTCATGATCTCGCGGTCCGTGAGTTCGAGCCCCGCGTCGGGCTCTGTGCTGACAGCTCGAGCCTGTTTCAGATTCTGTGTGTGTCTCTCTCTCTGTCCCTCCCCTGTTCATGCTCTGTCTCTCTCTGTCTCAAAAATAAATAAACGTTAAAAAAAAATTAAAAAAAAATGGCATCTTTCAACTTTTTCCCATGATAGTTATTATGGGATCCAGCTTTTCTCTACTCCAGTTCTCACAAGTAAGTGGAGTAGCACTGTCGGGTGATGAAGTGATTGTTTAAAATGTCTTCTCCAGTCTTTGTCTCTTTCTAGGATTAGGTAACCCAGATCTGTAACACTTCAGATGATCCTTATACATACACTGACACTTCATATTTCTTTATACATGCCCGTATTTCTGGGGACAGTATCCAAAATTTACCAGGTTTTATGTGACCCTCACAAAAGTCTAAAAAATCATTCTAGGTTAGACACTGTGCTCATCCACGTCTGGTCCACGAACAGCTAGTAACCAAACTGTTCTTAGCAGATCCAATGACGATATACAGGCTTATTTTTGTGTTGATTGCCAGTCTGAGACAGGATAAGGTTTCACTTTCATTTCTGTCTCTGTGGGCTGATGCACATTCACAGACCAGAGCTGGCTCACAGAAGACACAGATCACCACTGGTTTAGGTAGACTTGTATTCTACCACCTCGTCTGGTGCTGGATAAATCTCAGAAATGAAACAATTGTGAATGGGGATCCTCTTCCAGTAACACAGTAGACTAAGTTTTAAGGCTGACTCTTCCTATAAAAACAACTAATCATGATTATATATATATATGTGTGTGTGTGTGTGTGTGTGTATTATATATACATATGTATATATTATATATGTATTTGGGTGATGTGTATATATATCACCCCAAAAAACAATCAAAAGAATAATAATCATTTAGGCCAAAATATAATAATGGGCAAAAAGCCAGGGATGATGGCTGCTCTGATACTTAAGGTGTATTTCAAATCTAGAAAATCTTAGCTTGCTTCTCAGGCTCATGAACTGAATAGACAGGAAATAATGCCCAGAGCTCATTCTATTTCATGAGAAACATCCCTCCCTGAAAATATGGGAACAAAAGATTCGTAGATTCATGTCCTCAGGAAAGGGTGACACGAATCACATCAACTCTATCTTCAAGAACAAGAAGATATTATTCTAAGGAGGTTTGCTTGGAGCTAACACAAAGTGAGCAAACAGCTACTTCAAAGAATTTCCAATTACAGACTAACGTTTCTGTGATCTGTAGTCCAAATTTGCGTTTATTTGGGGCCAAAATACATTCTAGTCATTAGTTTAGTTTATTATTGTTCTGGATTGATATTGACTCAAATTTATAAGAAAGAAACAGATTTCTCTAGACAAATCTACATTTAACCTGTGTGTCAAAAAATGTACACAAAGAATTGCCCAAAGAAAAAGAGAAGCTTGTAGCATGAAATGTAAAGTACAAACGGGAATAGACTGTGATTGAGTAACTTTAGAGAGAATAGGTAGTAAAAAGAAGGTCATAAAATTTCAATATTGCATTCATAGGACATAAAATATAACATGACCAGCATATGCTATAAATATATAAGTTATGTGAATAAATATTATGTATATGACATATAGGAAAATTGCTAGTAAAGAGAGACAGCAACATTTTATAGTGATAAAAGAGTCAAACTATCAGAAGGATGAAACAATTCTGAATATATTGTCACCTCAGCACCAAATACATGAAAACAAAACAGACAGAAGTTGAGAAACAGCTCAAAAATACAACTGTAATAGTCAGAAACTGCAATATATTACTTTCCATAATGGATAGAACATCTATGCAGAGATCAGTAAACATAAAGAAGACTTGAGCCATACTGTAAACCAATAGTACAAATCTGACATTTATTGAACATTCCAGCCATCAACAGAATACACATTCTTTTCAAATGCACGTGGAGATTTCTTGAGGATAAATCATACATATTCCATTATATGTGTGTGTGTGTGTGTGTGTGTGTGTGTGTGCGCGTGTGTGCACGTGCGTGTGCGTGTATACCACCTCTTTTTTTATCCATTCATCAGTAGATGGACATTTGGGCTCTCTCTATCATTTAGCTATTGTTGATAATGCTGCTATAAACATTGGGGTGTTTTATGTACAAATACGTATTTTGTACCCTTTGCGTAAATGCCTGGTACTGCAATTGCTGGATCATAGAATGTTTCTATTATTAGTTTTCTCAGGAATCTCCATACTGTTCTTCAGAGTGGCTACACCAGTTTACATTCCCACCAACACTGCAAGAGGGTTCCCCTTTCTCCACATGCTCGCAGAAATCTGTCTTGATGACTAGTGCTTTGTAATGTAGCTTTAAATCTGGAATCGTGATGCCTCCTATTTTTTGTTTTTCAGAGTTGCTTTGGCTATTCGGTCAGGTATTTTGTGGTTCCATACAAATTTTAGGGTTATTTGTCCTAGCTCTGTGAAAAATGCTGGTGGTATTTCGATAGGGATTGCATTAAATGTATAGATTGCTTTGGGGAGGATAGACATTTTAACAATGTTTGTTCTAATCCATGAGCATGGAGTGCTTTTCCATTTCTTTGTGTCTTCTTCAATTTCTTTCATAAGTGTTCTATAGTTATCAGAGCCCAGAACTTTTTCCTCTTTAGTTAGGTTTATCCCTAGGTATCTTACTGTTTTTGGTGCAACCCCAAATAGGATTGATTCTTTGTTTGTTTTTTTTCTACCTTGTTTTTCATGTTTACAAATGCAGCAGATTTCTGTACATTGATTAGACAATCTGCTATTTTGCTGAATTCATGTGTTAGTTCTAGCAATTTTTTGGTGGAATCTTTCGAGTTTTCTACACACAGTACTATGTCTTCTGAGAAGAGTGAAAGTTTGAGTACTTCCTTGCCAATTTGGATGCCTTTTGTTTCATTTTGTTGTCTCATTGCTGAAGCTAAGACTTCCAGTGTATGCTAATTTTCTGAGGAGTCTTTTGCCCAGACTCTCACTCCCACTGTCCTCCTGCCATCACCAAGGGGAGCGCAGTGGCATGGTGCTCAGAGCCTTGTCTAGACTTGTCCCCTGTCTTGGCGCCCCTCCTCCCTCCCCTCCAGTGCAGGCACCTGACCTTGGCCCTCCTCCACCCTGCGCCAACACCCGCACTGCCCTGTCCCCTCTCCTTCATCCCACCCTCACTCCCTTGTGGCCTCCACTCTTCCTGTGGGCAGGAATCCCAGTCTCCCTGGTCCCTCTGCACCCCTCCCCTATGGCCCCATGCCTGTTCACACCCCTTGCCCACATGCTGGGCCCTCACTAAGCTCTCCTCTCTCAGGAGCTCCTCCCCTGGGGCCCTGCCATCAGCACCCCCTCCTCCTGGATCTTGGCTCAAGTCCCCTCCTCTCTTGTCAGCCTCTGATTCAAGTTTGTTCTGAAACATTCAGTCCCCCTTCCCAGACCCTCAGCACTAGTCTCCCCTGCTGGCTCTTGCCTTCCCCTCTCCCCCACCAACCAGAAAACTGCTCGAGGTCCCGCTGCCTTTATCCTTGGCCCTAACCCCATCCTTTGGTTCCATGACCTCAATGGGCCCCACTCCTGACATCTGGTCTCCAAACTGGCTGTCCAGCCACGTGGTCAGCACAAGGCTTTCCACACAGCCGCCTTCTCCCAGCCTGCCCGTCCTGGTCTGGAAGTCTCCCTCTAACCCTCCTTGGAGATATGACCTGCCCTCCTCCCAGAACCATCACCACCATGCAGGTCCTTCCCCAAGGTGTGCACCAGGGAGTGTCGAATCTATTTTCTCTTCTACTGCCCCGCCTTTCTTTTCTTTCTTCTTCTTCTTCTTTTTTTTTTTTTTTGGAAGCATTGCTGAGGCACTTTATTACCATTTTCTTTTTTTTTTAATTGAAATTTATTGTCTGATTGGTTTCCATACAACACTCAGTGCTCATCCCAAAAGGTGCCCTCCTCAATAGCCATCACCAACCCTCCCCTCCCTCCCACCCCCCATCAACCATCAGTTTGTTCTCAGTTTTTAAGTCTCATGCTTTGGCTGTCTCCCTCTCTAACCTCTTTTTTTTTCCCCTCCCCCATGGACTTCTGTTAAGTTTCTCAGGATCCACATAAGAGTGAAAACATATGGTACCTGTCTTTCTCTGTATGACTTATTTCACTTAGCATAACACTCTCCAGTTCCATCCACGTTGCTACAAAAGGGCTTATTTAATTCTTTCTCATTGCCACGTAGTATTCCATTGTGTATATAAACCACAACTTCTTTATCCATTCATCAGTTGATGGACATTTAGGCTCTTTCCATAATTTGGCTATTGTTGAAAGTGCTGCTATAAACATTAGGGTACAAGTGCCCCTATGCATCAGCACTCCTGTATCCCTTGGCTAAATTCCTAGCAGTGCTATTGCTGGGTCATAGGGTAGATCTATTTTTAATTTTTTGAGGAACCTCCACACTGTTTTCCAGAGAGGCTGCACCAGTTTGCTTTCCCACCAACAGTGCAAGAGGGTTCCCGTTTCTCCACATCCTCGCCAACATCTATAGTCTCCTGATTCGTTCATTTTAGCCACTCTGACTGGCGTGAGGTGATATCTGCATGTGGTTTTGATTTGTATTTCCCTGATGAGGAGCGATGTTGAGCATCTTTTCATGTGCCTGTTGGCCATCTGGATGTCTTCTTTAGAGAAGTGTCTATTCGTGTTTTCTGCCCATTTCTTCACTGGATTATTTGTTTTTTGGGTGTGGAGTTTGGTGAGCTCTTTATAGAGTTTGGATACTAGCCCTTTGTCCGATATGTCATTTGCAAATATCTTTTCCCATTCCATTGGTTGCCTTTTAGTTTTATTGATTGTTTCCTTTGCAGTGCAGAAGCTTTTTATCTTCATGAGGTCTCAATAGTTCATCTTTGCTTTTAATTCCCTTGCCTTTGGGGATGTGTCAAGTAAGAAATTGCTGTGGCTGAGGTCAGAGAGGTTTTGTCCTGCTTTCTCCTCTAGGGTTTTGATGGTTTCCTGTCTCACATTCAGGTCCTTTATCCATTTTGAGTTTATTTTTGTGAATGGTGTGACAAAGTGGTCTAGTTTCGACCTTCTGCATGTTGCTGTCCAGTTCTCCCAGCACCATTTGTTAAAGAGACTGTCTTTTTTCCATTGGATATTCTTTCCTGCTTTGTCAAAGATGAGTTGGCCATATTTTTGTGGGTTTAATTCGGGGGTTTCTATTCTATTCCATTGGTCTGTGTGTCTGTTTTGTGCCAATACCATGCTGTCTTGATGATTACAGCTTTGTAGTAGAGACTAAAGTCTGGGATTGTGATGCCTCCTGCTTTGGTTTTCTTCTTCAAAATTAGTTTGGCTATTCGGGGTCATTGTGGTTCAATACAAATTTTAGGATTGTTTGGTCTAGTTTCGAGAAGAATGCTGGTGCAATTTTGATTGGGATTGCATTGAATGTGTAGATAGCTTTGGGTAGTATTGACATTTTCACAATATTTATTCTTCCAATCCATGAGCACAGAATGTTTTTCCATTTCTTTATATCTTCTTCAATTTCCTTCATAAGCTTTCTATAGTTTTCAGCATACAGATCTTTTACATCTTTGGTTAGATTTATTCCTAGGTATTTTATGCTTCTTGGTGCAATTCTGAATGGGATCAGTTTCTTTATTTGTCTTTCCGTTGTTTCATTGTTAGTGTATAAGAATGCAACTGATTTCTGTACATTGATTTTCTATCCTGCAACTTTGCTAAATTCATGTATCAGTTCTAGCAGACTTTGGGTGGAGTCTATTGGGTTTTCCATGTATAATATCATTTCATCTGCAAAAAGTGAAAGCTTGACTTCATCTTTGCCAATTTGGATGCCTTTGATTTCCTTTTGTTGTCTGATTGCTGATTCCAACACCATGTTAAACAACAGTGGTGAGAGTGGACATCCCTGTCGTGTTCCTGATCTCAGGGGGAAAGCTCTCAGTTTTTCCCCATTGAGGATGATATTAGCTGTGGGCTTTTCATGAATGGCTTTTATGATCTTTAAGTATGTTCCTTCTATCCCGACTTTCTCGAGGGTTTTTATTAAGAAAGGATGCTGAATTTTGTCAAATACCTTTTTCTGCATCGATTGACAGGATTATATGGTTCTTATCTTTTCCTTTATTAATGTGATGTATCACATGATTGATTGGCAAATGCTGAGCCAGCCCTGCAGCCCAGGAATGAATCCCACTTGATCATGGTGAATAATTCTTTTCATATGCTGTTGAATTCGATTTGCTAGTATCTTATTGAGAATTTTTGCATCCATATTCATCAGGGATATTGGCCTGTAGTTCTCTTTTTTTGCTGGGTCTCTGTCTGGTTTGGGAATCAAAGTAATGCTGGCTTCATGGAATGAATCTGGAAGTTTTTCTTCCCTTTCTATTTTTTGGAACAGCTTGAGAAGGTTAGGTATTATCTCTGCTTTAAATGTTGGTAGAATTTCCCTGGGAAGCCATCTGGTCCTGGACTCTTATTTGTTGGGAGATTTTTGATAACTGATTCAATTTCTTTGCTGGTTATGGGTCTGTTCAAGTTTTGTATTTCTTCCTGTTTGAGTTTTGGAAGTGTGTAGGTGATTAGGAATTTGTCCATTTCTTCCAGGTTGTCCAGTTTGTTGGCATATAATTTTTCATAGTCTTCCCTGGTAATTGCTTGTATTTCTGAGGGATTGGTTGTAATCATTCCATTTTCATTCATGATTTTATCTATTTGGGTCATCTCCCTTTTCTTTTTGAGAAGCCTGGGTAGAGGTTTGTCAATTTTGTTTATTTTTTCAAAAAACCAACTCTTGGTTTCATTGATCTGCTCTACAGTTTTTTAGAGTCTATACTGTTTATTTCTGCTCTGATCTTTATTATTTCTCTTCTTCTGCTGGTTTGGGGTGACTTTGCTGTTCTGCTTCTAGTTCCTTTAGGTGTGCTCTTAGATTTTGTATTTGGGATTTTTCTTGTTTCTTGAGATAGGCCTGGATTGCAATGTATTTTCCTCTCAGGACTGCCTTCCCTGCATCCCAAAGCATTTGGATTGTTGTATTTTCATTTTTGTTTGTTTCCATATATTTCTTAATTTCTTCTCTAATTGCCTGGTTGACCCATTTATTCTTTAGTAGGGTGTTCTTTAACCTCCATGCTATTGGAGGTTTTCCAGACTTCTTCCTGTGGTTGATTTCAAGCTTCATAGCACTGTGGTCTGAAAGTATGCATGGTATAAGTATGCATGGTAAGAGGACATGTGGAAACTAGATCAAAGCCTCCTGGAGGTCTGTGTGCAGCAGAGCCTCCCCTCTGTCCTGTGACTGCTGGGAATCAGGTCCCATCACCAGAAGGATCGAGGTGAACGTTTTGTCTCTTTTTCAGGTGTGATTTTTGAAAGAGCATTAGCAAATAGGGTCCAACTGGGTAAGCACATGTGTGTGGATGGTGCCTCTCAGGACTGAGGCAAGACACTGAAAATTACATATGGCTTGAACCCCTCCCCCCTCCCCCCACCACTCTCCCCGCAACCTGGTGCAAGAAAACTCTGACCTCACCCCTTTCCCTGCTGGAGCTCTTCCTCCTCCAGGTCCCAGGTCCAGTGACCACAGATCCAAGGACAGCCAGACCAGCAATGATTCCCATAATGGGCATGTTGGAGTGACGCGGGGGCTCCGGGAACGAAAGGGAAGGTGAGAGTTCTGACCCCTGGGCCTCAGCTGTGATGCCACTGAAGGTCTACAGAAGGTGTCATGTATTCTGCTGTCTGTGGATAGAATCCACCCCTTCATCCCCCTTCTTATTCCATCTCAGGCTGACGGGATCCTGCAGCCTCCCATGCTACACAGGCACGTGTATCTCTGCTCCTCTCCCGGAAGGCACCACTACAGCCACCCATTTCTGGAAGGTCCCGGCTCGGCAGTCCTGGTGTCCACAAGCTCCGTGTCCTGGGTCAGGTCCTCCCCATCACGCTGCCAGGTCACAGTAATCTCTGTCCGGTAGAAGCCCACAGCCCTTCACTTCAGGGTCCCCTCATGGTCAGAGATGGGGTGGCAGGTCACATGTGTCTGTGGAGGATCTGAGGAGAAGGGTCAGAGACTTTAGGAACTTTGCATCGTCCCCCGGGGGCCACCGAAGCAGCACTCATGTGACCATGCTGAGAATGGAGAGGACAATGGGGTGGGCAGGGGAGTGCAAGACTCACATCCCAGCCTGAGCTCCAGGATCTGGGATAACTTCCCATCCCTTGGGAAGGTCTGGAGGCAGGGTAAGTAAGACAGCCTAGGGGAGGAGGCTCAGGGTCCCTGAGTGAGGGAACAGAGACTTCTAGTCCTGACCTGGTAGAGGAGGCCCAGTGGCTCAAAACAGCTGGAGTCAGCCCTCCAATGAAATTGGGCATGGGACAGAGAGCAAGGCCTGAGGGAGGACGTCACCCGGGGGTACCCAAGGTGAATACCAGGGTCAAGGAAACCTGCTATTGAATTCTTTCAGAGATATGTCTCTCCATCTCCACAGAGACTGGATCCCCTCTGTCCTGAGAGAAGGATGGGTCCTGTGAGCCAGTCTCTCTCTGACACAGGATCCGAAAACCCAGGGGAACTCCTCACCCTCAGGACCCAAGGAGGGGGACAGGGAAGAATTCTGGTGTCAACCCTACTTTCCTCCCTTTCGGTGGGGCCAGTAGGAGGTACAGCACCTGCCCCAGGGGAGATCAGGAAGCCTGGCAGCCCCACATACCTGCTTCCTACAAGGTCTCTTTCCCTTTCTCTAGGTACAGGCGGAGCCCCCGCACGCACTCCCTCTGCAGGTAACAGCCGGTAGTGCTCGGTTGCTCAGGCAGCCTCCCACTGGCGCCCAGGATCCGAGCCGCCTCCTCCGCTGCCCTCCAGGAGTGCAGGTCCTCCTTCAGGGGGCTGTAATCGGCGCCCTCCTAGCGAATTGCTCACACCCGCCGAGGTGGTTCGCATCGAACCCTAAGTTGCAGCCAGAAGTCCCTTGGAAGGTGAGGCCCTGGCCCCGTCCACTCTCTCACCCAGCCTCGCGGGCATCCCCGCCCACTAGCTAGCTAGCCCCCCCCCCTCCCCCCCCCCCCCCGCAGTCGTCCCCCACCCCCCAGCCCTGCAGCCAGGCTTTCCTGGCCTCACTCCTCAGGATACCTACCCGCAGTGATTGGTCAAAGACCCAGAAACTAGATAAAATCCGAGTGAATCCCCGCAGGCTCATCCTGGGTGGGGGCCGCGAAGGTCTCCTGGCCTCGGGGTGAATCTCGGACCCGGAGCTCAAAGAGACCTCAGCAGGTCCAAGGGGGATTCAGGGACTCGTCACCTGGACCCTGGCCCGGGTCATTCACGGGACTCGCTCTGGTCGTAGTGGCGGAGGGCGGTGTGCAGGTTCGGTCGCGAGGTCTGTGCGTGCACCTTGGCGATCTCCGTCTGCTCGTCCCAAACTGTGTCCCTCCTGCTCCACTCACGGCGCCCACAGCTCTACCCTCGGACTCGCGGCGTCGCTGTGGAATCGCAGGAAATGCGTGTGGTCCACTTGGCCCACCGAAACGTACAGCGCGACCGGTCCGGGACACCGCGGTGTGGAAACACCTCAGGGAGTGGGAACTGTGGGCACAAAGGGGCTGAGACCCCGCCCGACCCTCCTCCAGGCCCGGAGCCGGGTCCCAGATGGAGGCAGCCGGGAAGGCAGGGCGAGGGGCACTCCACGGAGGGGGGGGGGGCGCGGAGAGCAGGGCGGAGTCGCAGAAGGACTCAAGGGGAGGATGGCCCAGGCCTGGCCAGGGGTGGGTGGGGGTGTGGAGTGGGGGCGGTGGCCCCCTTCCCCAGGGGTCCAGCGTCCCCGCCAGGCGGTCCCTTTGCTCCTACACATAACAGGCTCTTTCCTTCTGACCTCACACTCACTGGCCCAGGTCAGGGTCATGGCCAGGCCCCTGAAAGCACCAGGAGGCAGGTTCAAGGCCCCAGGATCCCCATCCCCTGGGAGAATCTAAGTCCCAGCCTGTCTGTGGCCAGGACAGGCCAGGGAACGCGGTGAAGTTGATATGATAGTCTTCTCTAGAAACCAGACAGGCAATGGGAGTGTGAACAGGGGCGCCTTCATGAATCCCAGACAGGGGGACCTGACACAGGCTGTGACAGGGAGAAGTGAAACCAGGGGAGATGGGGACTCCCAACACTAGGCTTCCCTGCCTCTGTGCCCTTGCACTTTCCACCCTGAGAGCCACACCCTCTTGGGGACAAGGGACTGGGCCCTGACCCCTCTCCTCTTGCAGGGAACTCTCTTTGTCACACTGTTTCTCTGAGTTCTGATCCAGGGACTTTCTGAAGATGCCAGGTAGAGACAGCACACTGGGCTCAGCCCTTTCTCCTCACTTTCCTTCCTGGAAACACCCCCTCCCCCACCCCCCTGAACTGGACTCCCTTCCTCTAACCCCTTATCTCTCTCCCTGGACTGACTGACTGACTGACTGACTTACCTATTTATTTACTTATTTATTCATTGTTTTTATTTAAATTCCAGTCAGATAACATACAGTGTTATATTAGTTTCCGAGTCCAACAAAGTGATTCAACAATTCCATACATCACCAGGTACTCTCATCAGGAAGGCAACATGCAAAAGAAAGAATAGGGACCACTTCTCACACCATACACAAAAATAAATGCAAAATGGATTAAAGGCCAAAATGGCCTGAACCCATAAAAATCCTGGAAGAGAACACACACGCTAATTTCTTTGACATGGGCAGTAACAACTTCTTTCTAGATGTGTTCCCTGAGGCAAGGGAAACCAAAGCACATATAAACTACTGGGACTACATCCACATAAAAAGCTTCTGCACAGGGAAGGAAATAACCTCCTGCACTGTTTTAGAAGGAAACTTCGTCCCAGGGAATTTGGTGTCAGAGACTGAGCTGGCTTCGGGATGGTTGGTAGAGAAACAATGGTTTCCTCTTGAAACCTGGGGCACCTGTGCCTGAGGCACCAGCTAGAGAATCTCACAGAGGCCTGTTTGCTTTTTGTTTATTAACCATCATCTTGGTCACCACTGAATGATCCAAATCTAATCTGTCAAAGTAGTGGTTTTATCCTTCCTAGATACATTTGTTTTCATAGCTTTGCAATAACTAAAGCTGTAATTTTCACTTTCCCAAACCATGGCGTAGAGCTTTTGTATTTTTTTAACGTTTTTTTTTTTAATTTATTTTTGAGGCAGAGAGAGACAGAGCATGAACGGGGGAGGGGCAGAGAGAGAGGGAGACACAGAATCGGAAGCAGGCTCCAGGCTCTGAACCATCAGCCCAGAGCCCGACGCGGGGCTCGAACTCATGGACCGCGAGATCGTGACCTGAGCTGAAGTCGGACGCTCAACTGACTGAGCCACCCAGGTGCCCCGAGCTTTTGTATTTTAAAATGATCTTCATTCCATAGCTCTGTGAGTCCCAGACAATCCTCAACACAAAGCAGCACATAGAAGTACAGTTTGCTACTGTATATGATCTGTGCCTGGGCCTTTGTTTATCAAGGGAACTAAGTGACAGCTGGAGAGGCTGATGCCACTGCGGGAAGATTTCTTTTATCACTTACATTTCCCGAGGGGAGGGGCAGGGCACACCACACAGGGCCAAGTGGGGGCAGAAGGAGAGGAAGAAAGCATAGTTCAGAGCCTTGATTGTGTTTTCCTTGAGAAAGGGAAGGAGGGGCTGGGGAGACAGTTTAGAACTGACCAGTCTGAATAACGTTATTGGTGGGCTCTGGGGGATGGGAGTTCTCTCTAGAAGGCTGGTAGCTGACCCTGGGTCTTTGGAGCAGAGGAATATTGCCTCCTGGAGTGTATGCGCCTGACAGAGAGATGGTTCAGAATGTGGCATCTGGATTGTTGAGTTTGCAAAGGAAAGGCATGCTCCGGGGCAAGCACTTAGCTGTCTCTAAGAATTGTCCAGCCAGGGGACAGAGAGTGTCTCCTCAGTGATGGGAGTCACAAATGTCAGAGCATCAAGAATACAGAAAATATCATTAATACAGTATATTTCGACCATAGTATGCAACCATCAATTCCTTCAAAGTGGCATGTATTTAGTGCAGTGAAAACGCCCTTCACCAGTGTTCGTGCACTGCCTGTGGTTGTGAATGAAAACCTAAGGAATATTTTATTGGAGTGTTATTGGTACCATTTTCTCCACCCTGATTAATGTAAGGAGGTAATTGGTTTTCAGGCAGCCCCCAGAGTACAGTAAACAGTAGATGCAAAGAATTTCTTGCTAAGCCCTGTAGATAGAGGTTTATTAAAAATCTGTATAACAACATATTTAAATCTGAGAATTCCACTGGTTTAGAATTCTTTCCCTCTGCTTCTTTTCCTCACCCTGTGTCTGCAGCCCTTCTCTCCCTCTCTCTCATCCCTCAGGCCCTCTCCTCCCCTAAGTCTCCACCATCCTCTCCCTCCTGGATTGTGGCCCTGGTGCCCTGCATCACTTGCCACCTGGGGCTCTTCTCCTTGCAGGAGTCAGCGACCCTGCTAATGTGAGTCAGGTTGTGTCATGTGTTCACTGAAAATGCTCCAGTGACCGCGTCCCACTCTTGGGAAGCCTCTAGAATGTAGGACCCATGAGCACAGGGGCTTTGGGCTATTTTGGTGAAAGCTGTATCCCCGGCATAGAAAGCCATTCCTGGTGAATGGTAAACACTAAATTAATTGTTTTTAAATGAATGAATGAATGAAATATGCTATTAGAATTTAATTCCAGGGGTGCCTGGGTGGCATCAGTCCATTATGCGTCCGACTTCCACTCGGGTCATAATCTCACAGTTCATGAGTTCGAGCCCCATGTCAGGCTCTGTGCTGACGGTCAGAGCCTGGAGCCTGCTTCAGATTCTGTATCTACTACTCTCTCTCGCTGTCCATCCCCCACTCATGATCTGTCTGTCTCTCTCTCTCAAAAAATAAAAGACAAATTTAAAAAAAAAATTAAAGAATTTAATTCCATGATACAAAATCATAAAATGAAAAATACATAAGCAAAAATGAGGAAAGATTTTTTTCATGCCACTAGTATACATGAAGTTTCATAACTTCATTCTGGGGGCAAGACCGCTACGTACACTGAGGCTGTGCAGTGGTTTCCTATTTCTGCAGAACAAATTCCCACAACCATAGTGACTTATGAGAGCAGCCATCCATGTGTCCCAGTTCTGCAGGTCAGCAGTCCAGTGTGATGCTGAGGGTTCTCTCCGGTGTGTCACAGGCAGTGTTTGCACCTAGCGCTCAACATCCCCTTCAAGCTTGAACAGAGCTGTTGGCAGAATTCCATTTCCTGGAGCTGGAGGACTGTGGTCCTCCCCCTGCAAGGGTCCACTTCCTTGCACAATGTCAGTGGGATGCTGCTGTCAGCTCCTGTGGCCACCAGCACTGCTTGCCCGGTGGCCCCTTCCATGGTCAAGGCCTCTCTCACGGTGAGTCCTGTTCATTATGCCAGGCCTTCACTCAGGAAGAACCCGATCCTATTAAGGGCTCTCCTGATGAGGTCAGGATTACCCATGATAACCCTCCTGTTTTAATTCAGCTGATATGACCCTTAACTGCACATGCAAAGTCCCTTCACACCAGCACCAGGATTACTGTTTGATCCAACAACTGGGAGAGTATGAACAACCTGAGGTTGGTTAAGGCAACCATCTTGGAATCTGCCCGGGTTTGTAAGTCAAATGCTTCTTTCACCCATTATTTTTATTGAATGCTTCAAACTTGTCTTTGGAAAGTAATAATGAGAAATTTATTGAACATTCATATAAACTTAACATCTCTCACTATGGTCTTCAATGAGATTTGGTAAAAGAGATTTAGGCATCAACAAATTTTATTTTATTATTTTATTTTTTTAATTTTTTTAAACTTTTTTTTTTTAATTTATTTTTGAGACAGAGAGAGACAGCACATGAATGGGGGAGGGGCAGAGAGAGAGGGAGACACAGAATCGGAAGCAGGCTCCAGGCTCTGAACCATCAGCCCAGAGCCCGACGCGGGGCTCGAACTCACGGACCGCGAGATCGTGACCTGAGCTGAAGTCGGACGCTTACCAACTGAGCCCACCCAGGCTCCCCAGGCATCAACAAATTTTAAAAAACACAGTTACTCTGTCCTAAAATATTTTAGGCAATTCTGCTTGTTGTCATTCCATTCAAATCTGCAATTTCATCAGTGGTTATTCCTTTGTATGATTTCCAGCTTAATTTGCATTGAGCAACAATGTACTTTTTCATTCTGTGAATACATTGAACCAGTTGAATGTGAGGTTAATGTGCCCCATCAAATCCTTCAGGAGATAGAATTGCCTGCACACCATATGCAACATTGTATGCCAGAAATTAATGAGGTGCCAGTGAGCAAAAGATCAAATGACCAAAAGATCAAATGTGTATGATATTCTGTATCCTCTCTGTAACACGGTTCAGAATAATTGGCTGTGGTTTTCTTCCAATGCAAATAGTTCTTACAGAGTATCCTTGGCATGAACTTTGGTATTTCATTTTAATGGGCCGGAAATCCTCCTGAGTGTATGATCAGGAGTAGGATTGCTAGACTGCAGGCGGGATGTGCTGTAACCAGACCAGCCGACGCCAGCTTGATTTCCAAAGTGTTTGTACCAGTGTAACCTTTCACCAGGCGTGTGCATGTGTTTCTGTTGCTGTTCCGATTGCTCTGAAAATGAAAACTGAGAGGCAGCTCTTTCACCTGAAGGGCAGGCAATAGTGTGAACATCACGGCCTGGTTGCAGGACTGCCCAGGTCTGACCCTATTAATAACTTGATTTCCTTTACTTGAATTCCATGTACCTTGTTACTATACCTGCAACCTCTAAGTCCAGATATGCTTCGTTTCCACATCACCATATAGTATTGTTTTATTCATTTGGAATTTTTTATCGTATATGTTTAGAATCATCCATAATAAAGACAGAGGAAGGGAAAGGGGGAGCAGACTGGTGCAAGGAGAGACAAAACACAATAGAAAACAAGAGCAAGAAAATAAAGGAGCAGAATTGAAGGCAGTGACTACAGACAACATTTTCAAAGTGCAAGGAGGGGTGCCTGGGTGGCTCAGTTGGTTAAAAGTCCGACTTTGGCTCATGTCAGGATCTCGTGGTTCATGGGTTCGAGCTCCATGTCAGGCTCTGTGCTGACAGCTCAGAGCCTGTAGCCTGCTTCGGATTCTATGTCTCCCTCTCTCTACCCCTCCCCTGCACACCCTCTGTGTCTAACTCTCTTTCTCTCTCTCAAAAATAAAAATAAACATTGAAAAACTCAAGTGCAAGGAAATAAAAGAGATGTAGAATAAAATAAGTTTTAGAGAGCTTTACTAGCAATCTATTACTGTGTAACAGACGACGCTCACAGTTAGTGGCTTAAAACAACAAACTCTTCTTTGCTCACAAGATACTATAAGACAAATGCCCTGGAGCAGAGGTTGAAGGGAGAAGCTGGACAAAGAGGAGGAATTTACAGAAGGAATAAGTAGTTGGTGGTTGCTTTACAGATGGAAAGATTTTGTTAGTCCTCCGGGGAACAGGTTCCAAAACAAGACAGGGTTAAATTCACCATGATATTATCAGAGGAAACACCTGTCAGAGCATAGGAGAGGGAGACAAAAAATTCTGGAAGGGCCAGCAGACCGAGATGCCAGTCCAGCCCCACATGATGGTCCAGAGGAGACAGGTGTGTTGCACTATCACAGACCACCAGGCAACCTACGTGAAGGTGAGCAAGGCCGGAGAGGAGTCCTCAGCTACAGTCAGCCGTCAGAGAGCCCCATGCCGCCCGGAAACCAGCCCGCCTTCATGTCCCAGACCTGTTACTGTGTGACCCAGCCCATGGGAAGTAGGGCCTCTGCACAAATACTGCCATGGATTGCAGAGCCCAGGTGTGGGGGCCCTTGTGGCTTATCTGGGAGCGTGACCCCAACCTTCCTACCTGAGCGGTCTGGGCCGTTGGAAATGAAGACCTTGTCAGGCTGGGTTCCTGCACTTGTCCCTTCATAGTTACAATGGGACGAGGAAGAACCAGCAGGCATCCACGTCTCACCCGGGTTCCCCCTACATTTACTCTTATCCCAGTTGTGTAAGAGGACCCCGACCCCCTCCTGAGGATCAGGGTGGATTACTTCTGCCTGGAGAAGAGCGGACTCCTGCCCTGGGCACAGGGAGTCCAAACATCCCTGGTGACAGCCATAATGTGTATGAGGTTCAGTCCATCCTTATTCCAGGACCTCCAACCTGCCGTGTTGAGAAATGCAGACAAAAGAAGCAAAATTTCTCCAGTGGCTGATTGGAAGCAAAGGTATGTGGATCAATACCTGTTTCCACCCCTTGGGTCCTGGACTCACATACTCTTCTTCATGAGACCACAGCACTATATAGAGATATCTCATTCAATAAATACATTGTCTTCTGGAAAATGGCACCCATCCCTTTGGAGTATTTTCTCAAAGCTGACAGCTTGTGCCCTAGAAGGGCCATTCTCTGTGGCTGACTAAATCTGGA
The DNA here is from genome assembly GCF_023721935.1 of Panthera uncia. Lineage (NCBI taxonomy): Eukaryota > Metazoa > Chordata > Mammalia > Carnivora > Felidae > Panthera > Panthera uncia. Next base: position 10,801,665 of record NW_026057580.1, read on the forward strand.
CCATCTGAAATGTAACATTACAGGTGGATCCCATAGTCACGGTACATCCTGCACCTCCTTCACTGTGAGGGGTCTCCCAGCTACATACCGTGTTGAGAGCAATTCTGAGCCTGTGGATCATGCATTTTGATAGCCCCTAGATAGTGGCACTGGCTGTGTGGGCAGGAAACAGGAGCGCACACATGGGAGAGGTATCTGTCCCATGAGGATGAGTCTCTGGCCCTTCCAAGATGGAAGGGGCTCAATGCAGTCAACTTGTCACTTCATGGACAGTTAATCACCTAAAGAGATGGTGTTATAGCAGGGCCCAGTGTTGGCCTCTGTTTCTGACAGGATGGACATTCAGAGGTAGCAGTAGACCAAATGGGAATCATGGCTGCTGGATCCATATGTGGCTTTGTCTCTGCCATGTGGTCACTCCATTCATGCACCCATTCCACCAGTCCTGGGCTGACCAGTGATAAAGGCTTGATGAAGTCAACTTATCAGCTCAGTGTTTCATTTCCTGTTCGTGGGTGGGTGTTTGCTGGTGAATGATTCAGGCTTCAGTGCCGAGAGACCATTTCCATTTAGGATGGACTGATGCGGACCTGGCTAATTGATGACTTAGTGTGTTACACAGAACCTAGCACATAGGGTCATTTTTAAAAGTTTATTAATTTCTTTTGAGGGGGTGGAGAGAGAGAGAATGAGTGGGGGGAGGTGCCGAGAGAGGGAGAGAGAGAATCCTAAGCAGCCTCCATGCTCAGCACTGCGCCCAATCCAGAACTCTATCTCATGAATTGTGAGATCATGCCCTGAGCCGGAATCTAGAGTTAGACACTTCACAGACTGAGCCACCAGGAGCCCTGCATATGGTCATTTTTAATCATGTGCCTTCTTGGTGTCCCATGGACAAGCATTCTGTCTTACCAGGTCCTGAAACACACCACATGGCACTTCTATTCTAAAAGGGAATCTACTACTCTTTGTGGATGGCATGACCTTACTACAATACCTGAGGTGCCAGCATGTGGTTCTCCTACTAGTGCTTTCCTTTAGCTCCACACTGCATCCTTTCCCAGCATTGACCCTTCTACCATCAAGAGGTCCAATAGATGGTATCTAAATGTAGGATGGCCTGGATATTTCTGTTCTGGTCCCACTCAAAGCTAGCATCCCTCTAGGTCATCCAGACGTGGGCCAAACGTAACCCCTAGGGATGAAATGTGTGTTGCTGGAACCCCACGTGTCCCCTGGGCCACGTCCTTCCTTCTTTGCAGTGAGAGATGCAACTCGCAATAATTGGTGTCTTACCTTGGAGGGAATATCCCTGCATGCCCCTGACGTCTAGATCCATAAACCTTAATCAGATGGCCCCTCCCTGCTTCTCTAAAATGATTCATTTACTTCATTTTTAATGTTTAGAAAATGATGGTAGTTAGCATCAATGACCAAATTTACCATAATTTTAAAGCGTAAAATGTAAGATTTACCATCTTAACCATTTTTAGGTGTACTGTTCAGTGTATTAAGTACATTTATACTCCAAGACTACTGTTAACACCATCTGTCTTCAACTCTTTTCATATAATCAAGACTGAAACTCTTAATCCATTCAACAAAATTCCGTCATTATCCCCTTGTCACATCCTCTGCAAAATGCCATTCTAGTTCCTGTCTCTATGGATTGGGCTATTCTAGATCCCATATGTAAGTGCAATCATACAGTACTTGTGTTTTGGTGGCTAGTGTATTTCAATTAGCACAATCTTCTCAAGGTTCATCTGTGTTGTAGCGTGTGTCAGGTTGTTCCTGCTTTGTAAGTCTGTATTGTATTCCATTGTACGTATACACCTTATTTTGCTTATCCCTTCATCTATTGATGGACAATGGGTTGCTTAATTCTTTTGGCTCTTGTAAATAATGCTGCTTATAAGTATGGGCTTATAAACACCTGTTCATGTCTCTTCCTTCAATTCTTTTGGATATATACTCACAAATGGAGTGGGTGGATCATACGATAATTCTATGTTTAATTTTTTGAGGAAGCTTCATACCATTTTCCATAGTGGCTGCTTATTTTACATTCCCAACAGTGTACAAGGGTTCCAATTTCTTTTCCTGTTCACTGGCACTTGTTATTTTGTTATTTTTAAAAGAGTAGCCATTCTATTTGGTGTGAAGTGGTATCGATGGACCCTCATTTGTCCCCTTGTACGAAGGCTGGAAGAAACCACTTCTTCCCCTAAGAACTGGTATCTCACTGTGGTTTTGATTTACATTTACCTAAGGATTATTGATGTTGCATATCTTCTCACGTGCTTGTTGGCCATTATATATCTTCTTTGGAGAAATATCTGTTCAAGTCCCCAGCCCACTTTTTAATTGGGTTGTTGGTCTTTTTTCGTCTCAGGAGCTGTCTATGTGTTCTGAATATTAATCCCTTATCAGATTTGTGAGTTGGAACTATTTTCTCCCATTCTATGGGTTACATTCTTACTCTCTTGATACTGTTCTTCAATGCACAGAAGTTTTAAATTTTCATGAGGACCCATTTGACTATTTTTTCTTTTGTTGCCTATGACTTTCATGTCACATTCAAGAAATCACTGTCAAATCTAATGTTGTGAAGCTTTGCCCTAAATTTTTCTTCTAAGATTTTTATAGTTTTTGCCCTTAGGATTAGGTTTTTCATCCATTTTTAGAGTAATTTGAGTGCAGTCTTAGGTATGGGTCAACTGTATTCTTTTGCATGTGGATATCCAGTTTTCCCAGTATCATTTGTTGAAATGACTGTCTTTTCACAATAAATGGTCTTGGCACCCTTGGCAATAATCACTTGACCATACATCCAAAGGTGATTTTCTGGACTCTGTTTCTGCTTAAGTCTGTATATCTATTTTTATGCCACTACCACAATGCTTTGATTTCTGTAGCTTTATATAAGTTTCAAAATTAGGAAATTCAAAGTTAGGCCTTCAACTTTGTTCTTTTTCATGAATGTTTTGGCTTTTCCATAAAATTCCATATGATTTTTAGAATGAATTTTTCTATTTCTGCAAAATATATCATGTGGATTCTGATAAGGATTGCATTGAATCTGTTGATTGCTTTGGGTAATATTAACAAATCAAAAATGTTAAGTCTTTCAACGTAGAAAAGTCTTCCCTTTTCTTAATGTCTTCGTGAATTTCTTTCAGAAATTTTCTTAGTTTTCCCTGTACAAGTTTTTGCCTCCTTCGTGAGGTCAGCTCCCACAGTTTTATTCATGCTATTGTAAATAGAAGTTTTCTTAATGTCCTTTTGAACTGTTCATTGTGACTGAATAAAAATGCACATGATTTTTTCATGTGATTTTGTATCCTGCAACTTCGCTGAATTCATTTATTAATTTTACCATTTTCTTTTCTTTTCTTTTCTTTTCTTTTCTTTTTTTTTGGTTGGATTTTTTCTGGAGTTTCTACAGAGAAGTTTATGTAATGAAACAGGAATCAATTCATTCCTTCCTTTCCAGTCTGGATACCTTTTACATCTTTTTATTGGCTAACTACTCTGGCTATAGCTTCCAATACTATGTTGAACAAAAATGATGAGAGCAGACATCCTTGCCTTATTCCTAATCTTAGAGGGAAAGTTTTTAGGCTTTCAACATTGATGTTCACTGTGGGGTATTCATCATTGGATTTTATTATTTTGGGATAATTTCCTTTTCTTCCTTGTTGAATAAATGCTTTTATAAGGAAAGGATGTTGAATTTTTTCTTTTTCTGCATTGAGCATTGAGATGACCATGTGTTTTTTTTTCACCTTAATTTTTTTAATGTGATGTATCACCTTGATTGATTTCCTGTGTTGATACATCCTTGCATTCCACGAATAAATCCCATTTGGTCTTGGTGTATAAACATTTTAATATGCTTCTGAATTCAATTCGCTAGTATTTTGTTGAGTTTTGCACCAATATTCATCAGGGATATTGATCAGTAGCTTTCTTTCCTTGTAGTATCTTTGTCTGGCTTTGGTATCAAGACCATGCTAGCTTTATAGAATGACTTCAGAAGAGTTTCCCTTTGCTTCAGATTTTTGGGAAAAGTTTGAAAAGTGTTGGTGTTAGTTCTGTAAATGTGTGGTAAATCTCACCAGTAAAGCCATGAGGTCCAAGGCTTTTCTTTGTCAGGTGTACCCTTTCTGGTTATAGGTCTATTCAGATATTCTATTTTCTTATAATTGTGTCTTGGTAGGTTTTAGTTTCAGGGAATCTATTCATTTCATCTAGGTTTTCCAATTTGTTTGCATACAGTTGTTTACAGTACTGTCTTATAATCCTTTTTATTTCTGTAGAATAGGTAATAGTATCTACACTTTCTTTTCTGATTTTAGTAGTGTGTTTTCTCTCTTTATGTCATTAGTCAATCTAGGTAAAGCTTTGTCAATGTTATTGATCTTTGCAAAGAACCAGTTTTTGGTTTCATTGATTTTCCAGATTACTTTTCTATTCCCTTTTCTACTCCTATTATTTATCTCTCTTCTATTCTATTCTATTCTCTCTATTGTCTCTGCTATTCCTATTCCAATTCCTGGAAGATTACTTTTCTACTCCTATTATTTATCTCTGATAGAATACTGATTCCTAACTTTCTTCGGCTAGCCTTGTGTTTACTTTGTTGTTCTTTTTACTAGTTCTTAAGTTGTAGAGTTTGGTTGTTGATTTGAGATCTTTTTTGATATAAACATTTTCAGCTATAAATTTTCCCATTAGCCTTGTTTTCCCTGTATTCTATAAGTTTGGATATATGGAGTTTTGTTTTCAGGTGTCTCTAAATATTTTCCAATGATTTTTTTTTGGTGGTATACTTGTTATTTTACTGTTAATTTGACACATCTGGACCAAAGTATTCACAATACTTGATATACTTTGAAGAGAATCATGCACTATAGTCTTAGATGTAACTGGAGAACAAGCAAGAAAAAAGGCTTTAAAATATATCCAGTGTGTATTATTTCAATATTCATTCATTTATAAATTAGACTACATACTGTTCTTTTTCTTTTCGTAATTCTTTAAAGCTATTTATTTGGTTATTTATTTATTTATTTATTTATAGCATGGGTGGGTGAGTGGGGAAGTGGGCAGAGAGAAACTTGAGCAGGCACCACCTTCAGCATGGAGCCCAAAAGCAGGGCTCAATCTCATGACCAGGAGTTCATGACCTGAGCTGCAATCAGAAATCAGATGCTCAACCAACTGAGCCACCCAGGCACCCCTCTTTTTCTTTTTCTTTCATTGTTTTATTCAGGCAGGATTCATTTAAGGAAAAACAATTTAATTTTGTTTGCATTGCATAATACAAATGTTATGAGTGAAATGTTCTCTTATCTCCTGCATCCAGGAGGGAACCCATGAAATTCTCAGTTAGTATTCTAAACCAATAGGTCTTACTAAAAATAGGTCAAAATTTCAACAGCCAAATAGTCAGCCTGTTTGTGGTCTTGAAGAACATCTAATGGACTCTCAGGTGTTCTTATAATGAGGAGTACTTCAATTCTATGCGATTTGTCAAAATTTGAAAGAACATTGCATACAGAATTATTCTTGGAGTTCTAAATGCCATTTAAATGACAACAATGGGGGGGCGCCTGGGTGGCGCAGTCGGTTAAGCGTCCGACTTCAGCCAGGTCACGATCTCGCGGACCGTGAGTTCGAGCCCCGCGTCAGGCTCTGGGCTGATGGCTCGGAGCCTGGAGCCTGTTTCCGATTCTGTGTCTCCCTCTCTCTCTGCCCCTCCCCCGTTCATGCTCTGTCTCTCTCTGTCCCAAAAATAAATAAAAAACGTTGAAAAAAAATTTAAAAAAAAAAATAAATGACAACAATGGGAATTTTAAGTGGTTGTCTCACAGGGCCAAACCTGTAAATCCTAACTAGCTGAAATTCAGTACTATCATGACTTCTCATTTACAAGGTAACTAGTTGGTAAATTAATAGATGGCATAAAAATTAATACTTGACATTATTTTTAAAGGAGACAATGTATGATAACCAGGGAATCAGAAAACTCAATGTATTTTCCAATAAGATAATCATTTAAGCCTCTTCTGTATACAACAGGGTGTAAGCCTGTATCTATAATGAACTTGCACATTTACCACAGTTAATCTTATTATGAGTTCTTGAATTGTTTTAGATATACACCTTTTTATTGACTAAATATTATGTTTGTATACCTGGTGATGATGACTTAGGACATTGAGATGTTTTCAAAATATTTTTTAAGTTTATTTCTTTTGAGAGAGAGAGAAAGAGAGAGAGAGCAGGGGAGGGGCAGAGAGAGAGGGAAAGAGAGAATCACAAGCAGGCTCTGCACTGTCAGCAGAGCCTGATGTGGAGCTAGGATTCACAAAACAAATCATGACCTGAGCTGAAATCAAGTCGGATGCTTCACTGATTGAGCCACCCAGTGCCCTGAGATGTTTTAAAAATATTTATAAATTTGTTTCTGCTATGCAAAAATAGCTGGTAATAATTTTACAGCATTTGGTTTTATAGAATTAAAATCTTACACAGTACTTATTTTAATGTTTAAAAAAATTCACAGAAAAAATACAAATTACACAACCTGATTGCATGGTACTGTTATTTCCAGTTTCCAGTTCTGGTAATTAAAGCCTCCATTAAGTCTGTTTACAATTCATTACCGGTACATTTATGAAGGCAGCTCACATGAATTGCAAACAAAACCTTCAGGCTTCATGTTATTTACCAAAGAATTCAGCACAGCAAGAAAGGAAAACCAGTATACAAATTTACAGACTAATTTGCAAATTGACCGGTTCCTGTGATCCAAACTGTTTCAACCTTTCAAGGTGCTGTCCCTCATGTTCCATATCATTGTGACCGACCCTTTTACCCACAGAGGATCCACGGGTCTTTGGGAAGACTCAAACAATGTGAGGCCATGTGAAAAGTCACTGACTTCACCTTCAGTCCCGTAAATTGTTAATACTGGAGAGGTTATCTTAGAGACTTTGTCAATGTTTGGGAATGCATCCAAACAGTAGGTCTTCATGGTATCAGGAAAAGCGACTGGCATTGCGGAGGTCAAAGGGGAATGAAGAATTATGCAAGCACTCTTGCACCAAGCAGCAAGATCCACAGATAGTACTGTCTCTCTCTAATTTGGCCATTATAGAATCACATTTTCAGGGCGTTATCCATATCTTGTCCTAAGAGCAAGCCAAGCAGCTTCTATATCTGCACAGAGGTTCTTCTCTGTTGGTTTCTCAGACCTTGCGCCATCCCAGAATAATCCTACGAGAACATATGACTATTACTCCGTGATCCCAGTCCTATGTAAAGCTGCTCATCTGACCAAGATCAATGGCACTTTCATGTGAGAAGAATAAAGTGTACTTGACATTGGGTGAACAAGCATAAACATGCAGGAATTCTGCTGCCTTTACTGGTTCTAGTCAGTAAACTCTAATAGCATCTCTTTGTCTAGAAGAGTGCTCCCAGTCTGCTGGTTGTGATTGATGTAAAGTCCAGAGGCTTCCACATTCATCATACATCAGCATGTAAGTTGGATCAGGTGGCAAAAATGCTAATTTTGAAGCCATTTTCCCAGGGAAGGCAGACAGCAAAAGAGGACACATAGTTCACTAAAGGGGAGATTACTCTTCTGCACCTGAGGTGTCAGGAAGAAAGAGCTGGAAGGGAGCCCTGCCCACACACTGTCCTCCACAAGGTGTGAACCACCTGTACCTTCTGCCACCTCCCCTTCTGGCACTACAGAAGCCCCCCAAGACGCAGCCAGGTCTTTCTTCACCCTTACTGTCCTTTCTCTGCTTCTCCTCAGTCTCTACCACAGGGCCAGTTTTCCTGGCGGGAGGAAGGAGGACAGGGAACCGAGGGGGCGAGCAGAACCCTCGCTAAGGAAGGAGTTGGTCACCGAATTAAATATTTTTTAAATAGTTCACTTGGGATTTCTTTGGGCCCATTGGTTAAGAGTGTGTTTAATTTCCTCCACTTTGTCAATTTTCCAGTTTTCCTTTTGGTTTTGATTTCTAACTGTATCCCATTGTGGTAGGAAAAGAGAGTTTGTCTGATATCTCCTTTTTAATACTGTTGAGTCTTAGTTTGTGGTCTAACATATGGTGTACCCTGGACAACGTCCCATGTGCGCTGGAGAAGAACGTGTATTCTGTTATTCGTGGGTAGAGTGCTGGGTACGAGTGTGTCAGATCTAGCTGGTTTATGTTGCTCCAGATCTGTGTTTCTTTACTTTTCTTCTGCGGGGTGCTCTATCCAGCTTTGAGAATGGGAGAGTGAATTCTCCAGCTACTATTGCTGATCCCTACTTCTCCCTTCTATCAAGTTTTGCTCACACAGTTTGTTGATCTGTTATTAAATTCTAGAACTTTATCATTGTTACATCTTCCTGCTATACTGAAACTTTTATTAATATTTACTATTCTTTTTTGTCTCTTCTAAATTTCTTTGATTTAAAGTCTATTTGGTCTGATATCAGAAGAAATACTCCAGTTCTCTCTTGGTTACTGTGGGCAGGGGATAACTTTTCCTTCTTTTCACTGTCAAACTATTTGTGTTTTTGGATAAAGTGAGTCTCTTTTAGACAACATAGAGTTAGATCATCTTTCTGTCACCATTCTGCCAAGCGTCTAGTTTTGATTGGAGCATTTAATTCATTTAGATTCAAAGTAATTGCTGATAAGGAGGGACATGTCTCTGATATTTGGCTATTTTCTACATGCCTTATAATTATGTTGTTCCTCGTTTCTGGATTTGTTGTTTTAGTATTTGTTTAGTTTCGTTTTTTGGTGAAATGGTTTAATTCCTTCTTATTTCCTTTTACATATATTACTCTATAGACATTTTCTTTGTGTTTACCATGGGGATCACATCACACATCCTAAAAGTATAGCCCTCTAATGTGTATTTCTACAAGCTTATCTTCAATAACAGACCAAAAGTCTCATTTTATACAGCTCCGTCTGATCCTCTTGCAGTAATTGATGTCAGAAAATTACATCTTTATACACTGTCCCAAAACAGACTAATAATTGTTTTCGTGTATTTGTTAAATCAAGTCAAAAACAAAAAACGGAGTTACAATTCAAAAGTATGATAATAGTGGCTTTTTCTTTAATGTATCAGTCATTTAAATCATGTAGACAACAAACACTAGGGTTACAAACCAAAGTCACACTAATACTATGTTTATAATTGCCCATTTATTTACCTTCACTGAGATTTGTATTTCTTCACACAGCTTCAGTGACTGTCCAGTGTCCTTTCATCCTGAAGGATTCCCTTTGCAGACCTTGCAGGGCAACTATGGTGGAAATGAATTCTGTCAGCCTTTGTTGACCAGCGAATGTCATCATTTCTCGCTCACTTTGAAGACGCATTTTGCAGATATAAGATTCTTAATTGAATATTTTTCTTTCAGCACATGGCGTATCAGCCCATTGCCTTCTGGTCTCTAGGGTTTCTGATGACAAACCTGCCATTTTTTAAAGGAATGCTTGTATGCAATGAGTCCCTTTTCTCTTAGTGCTTTCAAGACTCTTTCTTTGCCTTTGGTTTTCAACAGTTTCATTATAATGTGTCTTGGTGTGGATGTCTTTGCGTTCATCTTAAATGGAATTTGCTCTTTTTCCTGGATGTCTATATTTACATCTTTCATCAATTTGGATCAAGTTTTCAGCCATTATTTCTTCAAATAATCTCTCTTACTTTATTCTCTGTCTTCTGTCTGGGATTCCCACAATGCATATGTGGGTCCCCTTTCTGGTGTCTCAGTGCTCCCCTAGGCTCTGTTCACTTGTCTTTAGTGTTTTTCATTTGATTCCTCAGATGTGATCATTTCAATTGTCCTATGTTCATGCTCAGTGATTCTTTGTTCTGATTACTGTAATCTGCTCTTGAAACCTCTCGTAAATTTTTCATTACAGTTATTGTACATATCAGCACTGGACTTTCAGTTTCTTTTCGTGCTTTGTATCCCTTTGTTGATATTTTATTTTATGCTTAGCTCAATGTCTTGATTTTTTGATTTCCTTTAATTCTTTGAGCATCTTACAGACAGTTGGTTTAAAGTACTTGTCTATGGACACCTGGGTGGCTCAGTCGATTAAGCATCTGACTTCAGCTCAGGTCATGATCTCATGGTATGTGGGTTCGAGCCCCATGTCAGGCTCTGTGCTGACAGCTCAGAGCCCTGAGTTTGCTTCGGATCTGTATCTCCCTCTCTCTCTCTGCCTCTCCCTGCTCACACTCTGTTTCTCTCTGTTTGTCTCTCTCCCTCTCTCTCAAAAAAAAATAAACTTTAAAAACAATTTTTAAAAATAAATAAAGTACTTCTAGTAAGTCCACATTCTGATCTTTCACAAGGATGTTTTCTAGGTTTTCTTTGTTTGTTTCAATGAATCATATTTTCCTGTTTCGTTGTATACTTTGTGCTTTGTTGTTGTTGAAAACTGGTCATCTCAATCTTATAATGTGGTAACTCTGAAAACCAGATTCTTCCCATTAGCCGGTTTGTTTTTGTTTTGATTTTTGATCATTGTAGTCTGTGTGCCAGAAATCAGCCTGAGGTTCACATTTCAGCTCTTCCAAAGTCATTTTTCAGCCATGCTTTCCCCTGAGCATGTGTGCATGGTAACTTTCTACATTCTGCCCACCCTTCCACCAGTGTTGTTCAGTGAGAAACTGAGAGCAGAGTGACAATGCCTCAGTGTGGCCACAGTGCTGAAGACAGAAGCCCCAAGCTCCCCTTTTACCTGCTTAGCCAGGACCTCCCCAAGGTCTCCCTCAGCTACTGCATAAGGATAGGGCTCTACATACAGGGGCAGACCCCTTTGGGTCATGTTTGGCTTATAAAGTGTTTCCCCAAATCAACACTGACACTGATGTTTCCTCCCCATTGAATAGCCAGGGACTCAGGCCTTACAGAAGAAAAAGGTCTCTAGGCCATTAAGGTTGATTCCTAGATCTGTAGCCAGACCCACAAACATGCTGGATGCTCCATTACACATGCTGGCACTTTCCACAGAGGACCTTGGACCTAGGAGTCCCTGTCACTTGGTCTTGCTGCTGCCTCTGATGCTGGAGGCTGGGATACTGGCTCTTTCCTTTAGTGCTGTAAATGCCACAATCTTCTCTCCTGACCACTTCAGGTTGCACCGTCTGTTACCCATAACACTTGAGTCAGGACCTCTGGTACCCAAGCTCAAATCTCATTTCTACCCTGATGGCTAACCAAGAAATTTGAGGTCAGTCAGTCAGGAGCTCCCAAGGACCTTAATCCCTGTAGCTGTGCTAATGACCTACAACAGGAAAAGCCTCTTCCTGAGTCCCAGACATCTTAAAGGCGTCTGGTGGTTAAGCGCTGCCTGTCTACAGTTCCCAATTGATTGAAACGTGAGTGCAGGAGACACTGTGCATAGCCCCGGTTGCTTTCTCAGGCAACCAAGACCAACAGGCAGGCACTAAACTCACATAGGAACACATAGGAACACATAGATGCAGCCACATGTGTACAGGACCCACCACGCCAAACACCCATGAACTTTCCTCTTTCCAGCCTCAAAGTAAACGTTAAGGAATTCTGGTCACAGCCTTCCTTCCTTCCTTCCTTCCTTCCTTCCTTCCTTCCCTCCTATTTCCAAGTATATTAAGTGAATGCCTCTGTGCCAATCTCTGTGTTAGGCCCTGTACTCATTTAATGAAACAGAACATACATTCTCCTAATGCTGACTACCTGATAGGAAAGACAGACAATAAATAAAACATACTAATAGCAAGCAGTACATTGTATGGTACATATTCCTGTGACCTGTTGCTAGGTAACCAAAAATCTACAAATAAAACAACCACTTCTTAGGGGCACCTGAGTGGCTCAAGTGGTTGAGCGGCAGACTCTTGATTTCAGCTCAGGTCATGACCCAGGGTTGTGGGATGGAGCCCCCCATCAGATTCCCTGCTGAGCATGGAGCCTGCTTAAGATTCTCTCCCTCTCTTCCTCTACCTCTCTCCCCTCTGCGTGCACGCTCTCTCTCTCTCTCTCTCCCTCTCTCAAATTAAAAAAAACCCCAACAACCACCTTTTAATTCTCGCTCATTCTGTAGGTCGGATCAGCTCGGTGGGCAGCTCTTCTGCTTCATGTGACATGAGCTGGGGCTGCCTTCATCTGGAGATCTGAATGGTCCAGAAAATACCAAAAGGCCTCCTCACAGAGCTGCAGGTGGTGCTGGCTCTCAGTGGAGAGTACAGTGAGGCTGTTAAATGCCCTGTGCTGCCATCTAGTGTTGATCCAGGTCTTGAAGGTCACAAGCTCTGGGGGAAAAGAGAAGCCAGTAGAAAGAAGCCCAACTGGTGCAGAATGTTGCTTTGTGAGACTCAGGACTTCTCTTCAGATGCTGCAATCTTGGCTTGGCCTTTCTGTGAAGGAGGATAAAACCCTCATTTTTTTTATACAATATTTTTTCCTTTTTCTTTAATTCTCTTTATTAATTTATTTAAGAGACAGAGGGAGACAGAGGATCTGAAGTGGGCTCTGTGGTGACAGCAGACAGCTTGACTCGGGGCTTGACCCACGAACCATGAGATCATGACCTGAACCGAGGTGGGATGCTTAACCCACTGAGCCACCCAAGTGGCCCAGTACCCTCACTTGTTTTCCTCTCTCATCCCTTTCCCAGCCCTTGCTGGTCTCCCCCCATGATCCCTCAGCATCCCTCTGCTTCCACCAACCGCCAGACAGGAGCAGGAAAGGGCCCCAGGGTCAAGGACAACACCCTGGAGCAGAAACTCGATGTCTTCCTTCCTCTCAAGCCTCGACCCATCCCCCAGCAGAGTACAGGCCCTCCCTGAAAGACATGTCCCTGTTGCGTGTTGGTCCCGGCTGAGTAGTGGCACAAACACAGCTCCTTCTATCCCTAGCTGTCCGGCTCCCCACCCGCATAAGCACCCGCGCACAGGTGTCTGCTTGCTGGCCCCTCTGCCACAGGCACTGACTCCACCTGCAGCTCAGCTTCCCCCCTCCTGTAGCGCTGAGCCAGCAGCTCCTAACTGGAAGGCACATCAGAAAGCCCAGGTGACCAGCAGGTCCCATCTAGAAGAAGTGGGCTGCGGCGGGGTCTGCACTTGACCTGACTCAGGAGCACTCCACCTTCATAGAGGCCTGACCTCGCCCTCCAACCTCACCCCTGGCCCAGGCTTGCAGACTGCACTTGGCCTTCCCTCCTCCTTCCTGGCCCGCACGCACCTGGAATCACAGCTTCTTCCCAGTGCTGCTTGATCCAGGCTGCCAGGGCCTTCCTGCCCCGATCCTAGCAGGGACTGGACAAGGCAAGGCAGGCAATGCTGTAGCAAGGTTCCCTTGAGGTGTAGGAGTTATCAAGACTTCCTAGGTGAGGCTGTCTGTCCACTCTCTGCACCCTGAGATGCCACTGCACTACCTCCCCCCACCGCCCACATGGAACCCTCCCAGACAGGGAAGGTTTGAATTTTTGTTCCACTTTATATGCCTAGGAAGCTCACTGCTCAAGGGAATTCTTCTTATTAAGGTAAATTAGTGGAAATCACTTGTTTGGACACCAACATTTAAAGTAGGCATTTGAGAAATTAATGCATGACTTTCATGCTCTTTCTCCAGCAAGTGCACCAGTGACGTATGAGGCAACCATTTTGATCCCAAGGAACTAGAACTGATGTTCCCTCTGGGAGGACCACCCCAGGAGACAGCGGGAACAACCACAGACCTGCATGGCCTTTACTCTGGTTGTGACATGGTCAGAGCGCCTCAATGTGGGGCAGGGTGAACATCCCAGGCTGCCCCAGACCGAGAACCAACGTATAAACAGATTAGGTTCAAGAGTGAGAAAGCAGCCGGCCTCCATGATGGTCACACAGAGGTGGTAGAATCAACAGAAAATCCCCAGGCCCTGCCTTCCCCAACCTTTCCCTGCTTCATGGGTCCGGTCCACTTGTTCTTTGCCCAGACGCAAAACCTGTTTCCTTATTTCCCTCCCCTCAAGCAGCCTGATTACAGGGAAATCACGTTGACCACCCCTTCCTCTAAATCTACAGGGCAGTGGCCACCCTGAGGAAGGGAGCTGGATCAAAGAGGCAAAGTGAGGCCACAGGGCACAGTCCACATGCTCTGCTCTAAATGGTCTTTTGGGCTGTGCCCTGAGAGACTGGGCAAGGCAAATCTGGGAGGTAGGATCGAACCAGCACAGCTGCCCTGAGAATGACCTGTCCCCTCTGCCCAAAAGGTCAAGAGGGATCCACATCTCCTTTTGCATATGATCCACAAAGAAACTCTAGGAAACATAGGGGCAGGTAGAGGGAGCCAGGAAAGAGTACAGGTGGGAGTGACTCAGAGGAACAATTCAGGACACAGGTCTTGGAGGAACAGTTTCAGGGGCTGCATAGTGGACAGAGGTGACCATCTGTGCTTAGGACGCATCGATCTGCTGTAAGTGGATCCTCCCAGTGGAACATCATAGTCAGGGCTCTGGCACCACAGACTGACCCCTAGGTGTGGTCTTGTGGGTCTTTTTCTTGGATTCCTCATGATGGCTGGAGAGATTGGGGAAAGGGTGCACATAGGAAGGAAATAGGGTCATCAACTCTTGTCTGGATTCCTCCCCAGTGTTGAATCCCTCCCCGCTAGCTCTCTGACCCTTTCTTGCTTGTGCCCCTCTGATCCCATGATCTCCTGGGCCCTCTGCAGTCAGGACATAATTGCCACGCATCACCCCAGGGTGAACCCTGCTGAGTCTGAGAGTAGAGAGAGGTAGAGTCAAGTGCTGAGCAAGGAGCACAGCCCTCGCTGCCCAATCCTCAGCCAGAGCCAGGAGTGGCCATGCTCCACACTCAAGGCCCCGGTGACCGTGGCTGTGAGCAGGGCTAAGGGTGTGGATGCAGATGTGGCTCACAGGCCACCTCAGCACTCACACTTCCCACTCCTGTTACAGGAGCTTTTCGTCCCCTCCAATCTGTGCAGAGACAGATGAGGGATCCCACATCCCAGGAAAGCCCCTCCCATCCCACCATCTGCCCAGACTCTCACCTGGGCTTCCCTCAGCTGCTGGTGATTTCTTCCTGCATGAAAGAACACACACAATAATGGCAATAACAGAAGCAATAGAAGCAACCATAGCACCCCAATGGTTGGTCACCCATTCTGGTGCACCAGGGCATTTCTTGGAAAAAGGCCTTATATTAACCTGGGATCCCTAATTTCCTCTCCCCACCCTGGCTCTTGACCTGATCAGGGCCAGAGCCTCCTCCATGATCACTGCAGTCTCACCTGAGGTTACACGGTGAGCAATGTGGTTCCAGGGGCTTCCATGTAGCAAGAGAACCTCTGCTCCTCTCCCTGGGAGATCCTTATGACCACACACATCCAGTAGGTCCCCTTCCCATCAGGAAGGACTCCCTAAACTGCTGGGCATCCTGGCTCACAGGATCCTCATCCTGAAGCAGATCAGGAAAATATTCCCGGGAGGGAAACTGAAAGCCTAGCACGTCACGGTGACCATGCCCTCCAAGGTCTGGCTGCAGGTGACCTTCACTGTTGGGGACACTGGGGAAGAAAGCACAGAGCCAGCCATGCACATGGCAGAGCACTTCTGCCCTCTAAGTGAGACAAAGAGGACAGGTTTGCTTCTCTCATCTTTCCAGCTCTGGCTGAAGCCGTCATTGACCCCAGACCTTCTCCAAGTCTGTTCTGCACCCTACAACCCAATTCCTGAGCTGGCAGGAGGATGCACCTGGGATCCAGGTCTCGCTCTCCCAGATCCTCATTTTGAGGCTGAAGAGGGGATATGGGGGGTGGGCTCCTGGGCTGAGGGGACTATAAGGGAACTCTCCGTGACAGGGTGGATGGGGCTTCCTCTCCTGCTTGACACCCACCTTCCTGGTTCAGTTTTCTGTCAGAGGGCCCATGGCCTTCCTGGACTAATGACACTGGGAGGGTGCATTTCCATCCCCACCTGCTTGGTGTCTCTATCCAGAGGCTGTAACAGCACAGGTGGGTCATGGTACCAGGGACCAACAGAACATACGTGCATCCCACAGGCCAAGGAGGGTTTCCTTGGACAGTGTTGTTGGGGGGAGGTCAATGGGTCTAGGGAGGGGAAGGCCCCGCACCAGGGTTGAACCTGTTCTGCCCAGAAGTCCATCCAGGATTCCAGATATTTCTGCAGGCTTCCACCAAGCTCTCCCTGCACATAGGCTGAGGAAGCCTGGTTTGAAAGCCATC
>NW_026057580.1:10818437-10848132 GCF_023721935.1 Panthera uncia
TTCTAGATTTGAAATACACCTTGAGTATCAGAGCAACGATCATCCCTGGTTTTTTGCCCATTATTATATTTTGGCCTAAATGATTATTATTCTCCTGATTTTTCTTTTGGGTGAAATATATACAATATGTAATATATATTTTATACATATTATTTTATACATGTATGTATAAATCATGATTAGTTGTTTTTATAGGAAGAGGCAGCCTTAAAACTTAGTCTACTGTGTTACTGGAAGAGGATCCCCATTCACAATTGTTTCATTTCTGAGATTTATCCAGCACCAGACGAGGTGGTAGAATACAAGTCTACCTAAACCAATGGTGATCTGTGTCTTCTGTGAGCCAGCGCTGGTCTGTGAATGTGCATCAGCCCACAAACAGATAGAGACAGAAATGAAAGTGAAACCTTATCCTGTCTCAGACTGGTAATCAACACAAAAATAAGCCTGTATATCAAGTCATTGGATCTGCTAAAAACTGTGATTACTAGCTGTTCGTGGACCAAACGTGGAGGAGCACAGTGTTTAACCTGGAATGATTTTTTAGACTTTTGTGAGGGTCACATAAAACCTGGTAAATTTTGGATACTCTGCTCAGAAATACGGGCATGTACAAAGAAATATGAAGTGTCAGTGTATGTATAAGGATCATCTGAAGTGTTACAGATCTGGGTTACTTAATCCTAGGAAGAGACAAAGGCTGGAGAAGACATTTTGAACAATCACTTCATCACCCGACAGTGCTACTCCACTTACTTGTGAGTACAACGGGAGTAGACAAAAGCTGGATCCCATAACAACTATCAAGGGGAAAAGTTGAAAGATGCCATTTTTTAGTTGCTCCTTCCTCCAATCTGACCTGAGTGTCTACAATGTATCATATCAAATTGTAGTCTCAAATCACTGCTCCAAATGTTGCAATTTGTCATTCTTTTTCCATTCCTGGCCCCCAATTTCCATGCCCAGAACTTGTACCATCTTCCCACATAAAAGATTTCCACGTTTAAATATCTTGACTGAGGGCAGAGACCATGGAGAGGAGAACCCATTTTGCCAAATAGCCTTGCATTGGACGTTGCATGAAACTTCACAGTCACGTGACAACCTGCCAGCATCTCTCTCAGGACATGGGACAGATAGGCTGGGACAGCACTAAGTGACATTTGGCACAGGTGTTTGAGTGACAGTGGTGTCATGCAGTTGCAAGGGGCAGCAGCAACAGCAGTCTCAGCCTCCGGATCCAGTGTCCTATGTCAGGGGACTCTGTTGTGAGGGTGGCATCTATACCCAGCAGCAGGGCCCTGGCTATATGTGAGCCTCCCCCTCGGGTCCATTGTGGATTCTGTTCCCGTCTGTGTAGCCTCAAGCCTGGTTTGTGACTTTCCTTGAAATAGAACAAGGCCCCACATTCTCTCATCCCAGTCTCTGTAACTGTGCACATGTATCACAAAGAGGCAGAAGTCGATGCAGGCAATAAATAGCTTCAGAGAGCATGATTTCAGACGTTTTTTCCAGTTTTACAGAGATATAACTGACATACACCATTGTGTCAGTTTAAGGGTACAGTCTCTTGATTTGATACATTTCTATGCTGCAAAATGCTTACAACCAGAGCATTAGCCTAGACCTGCACCTTGTCACATAGTTACCATTTCCTTTTGTGTGGTGCAAGCATTTAAGATCTACACTCTTGTTATCTCAGAGATTTTATGTTGAGCTGATAACCACTTCCTCAATCTGCCACCTGGCTCTGCCCCCTGGGAGAGAAAATATGTATCTCCCAGCAGGTCTTGCATTTTTCTTCCTAGAAAAAACAACAACATGTAAATGTGGATGTAAGACCCCTTCCCACAATGAGGGCTCTCATCAGTGACTTCACTGCAACTCTATCTGGTGGAACCCCAGGATTGCTCATGGGTTCGTTACAAAACACTCAGGCCTCTCTCCACATACCCTGTTAGAGTGTTGGGCGTGGACCCAGGAATCACTACTTAATAAGCCCCACAGGAGAGGCTGAGGCACAGCCACGTGGGAATCCTTCATTATGTGCTTGCTGCTCAGTGTGTGATCTGAAGACCAGAAGGAGCACCAACCTTGCTATAAACCCAGAATCTCACACTCTACTCCAGATTGCCTAGCTCTTCATAAGACCAGGAAATTTCTGTGCACACTGAAAGCTAGGTCTCCCCGGAGTGTGTGCCTTCTAGGTGCAGAACCAGAACTGTGCAGTGTGCTCTGGGTGTGCTCTGATCAGCTTGCTTCGTGCTGACGACTCCAGGGTTTGGTCCTGATCCTCTCTCTTCTATGGCCATCATCCCCTTGGTGACCTCATCTATGCTGAAGGCTCTAAACATCATTTATATGGTGTCATCTCCCACATCTATTTCTTCAACCTAGATATTTCTCCCACCCTGCACTCTATCTCCAGCTGGAACTTCGCTTGCATTTCTAATAATCTCAGATTCGACATTCCTAAATTGAGTGCCTGTGATGAAGCTTCCCCAAATGTCCTACTTCCAAAATCTTCCCTGTCTCTTTGGAAGAAAACCCCCCTTTCTTCTTGCAGTCTGAAGTATTGGATGCTGTCCTTGATTCCTCCTTCTCACAACACAGAAATAATACATTAGGACATGCTGCTAAGTTCATCTTTAAATGTATCCAGAACACACACATACCCACACACACACACACACACACACATGCACACACACACAATAACCAGAGTACAGCAACTTCCTGTTATTTCTCTCTTCAAACCCCAAAATAAATCCAACATCCCCCCTCCTGGAAACTGCACTGGCTTCCTACAGTCTCCCTACGGGTCTCCTGCCCTTCACCTGTCGATTCTGCATAGCAGCAAACAGATGCTGCTGAGAGAAGTACTACCACGTGGACCATCTGATCTAAATCATCTGGTGACTACACATGTCACTCAGAGAAAATTTAAAAGTCTTCTGATCCTAAAACCTAGATATCTGAGTGCATTTCCCATGCTCTCAGCTCCAACCAGTGGTCTCTCACCCTTCCTTGAACAAGGACATGCTCCTGCCCTAGTGCATGTGCCTGGAGGTTCCCCGGCCTGGAAAGAATTCCTTGAGACATGCTCTTCAACAACTCCTTGTGTCTCACCCATCTCTCAGAGGTCAGCTTCCCAGTGAGGCTCACACTTACTACCATAGTAAAGTAGCCACCTTCCCTGTCCCCGCACAGGTAACTCTCTGGGTCACCTTCCTCAAAGCACCTACCAATTTCCAATTTAAACACTTCCCTTATTTACCACATTTGTACAATATACAGTTGACTCTGAATTACACTGGTTTGACATGTGCACATCCACCAATCTGTGGACTTTTCTACAATAAGTGCTGTCAATGCAGTTTCTCTTATGTTTTCTTATTATTTTCTCCAACTTAATTTATTGTAAGAAAACATGTACATATCCATGTAACGTACAAAACATGTGTTGAATGACTGTTCCTGTTTTCAGTAAGGCTTCTTACCAACAGTATGTTATTAGTGGTAGTATTTAAGTTTTAGGGGAGTCAAAGGTTATACTTGGATTTCTGACTGCTCAAAGGGGTCATTGCCCTCAGTCCCCAAATTGATCCAGGGTCAAGTAGAGTCTGTCCCTCACCCCTAGGACATATTCTCCACAAGACCAGCACGTTTGCCTCTTCTTACTAACTGAGGTGCTTAGATGAAAAAATAGTGGGTCCTGCACATGGCACACGACATTGTCAGTGGAACGATTGGTCAGCGGAGAGGACCTCCGTCTTCTGGATGAGCCTCAGGCACAGCCGGTCCGTGGCAGCTCCCGCACAAAGTGCCCCCACCTCACCATCAGTGCCGCCTCTACTTTCCCCCAGGGCTGCTCCCCCCTCCACCCTCTCTGCTCAGCTCCCCCCTCCCACAGCATTACCCCTGCACAGCACAGCACACAGTTACATTCCTGTCTTCAGAATCACTGTATTTATGCTCTATGAGGCCATTGCTCCAACCAAATAGAAATCTACATTAGACCCTGCTTTATAAATCCTTGAACATGGATGGGAGCCAGAACCAGCATCACTAGAACTAAGGGCAGGGAGAGGGCATAGAGAGGCAGGGAAGGTAGAAACTAACTGAAGTGTAATAACGATGAGAAACTCTCAGACTCCTCTTACCTCCAGAATTTAAGAATAATCCAGAAGACAGCTCGAGAGGAAGGGGAAGATTGGATGAATCTGAAAATTCATGTTTCCAAACCCCAGAGACCCCTGTGTGCAGGGGCCACCTAGGCCTGTGGGAACGACAGTCCAAAGGACTCCTGGTGCTGTAACCACTGGGGTGATCTGGGGAGAATGAGACAGGAACTCGGACACAAGAGCAAGAACAGGCCTGATGTATCACAGACACAGGAAAAAAAAACCCCAAAAGATGGGCCTGAGGTCACAACCCAGGATGGAGCCTGGGCTGACCCAGACACAGGAAGCTCTTGCTCCACAAGGTCCTGGTGACAGGTGACGTCCACGTCCCTGTGGTCATGGTCCTGGTGAGACAAGGTTCCACAGAAGGGACAAGGACAAGGAGCAGAGACATGACCCAGCTGAGGAGGGAGCTCGACACACCAAGGATGCACTGAGCACCGACTGGACCCAGGCCCCTTCCCCACTCGGCTCCTCCAGCCCTCTCCTGTCCCCACCTGCCACAGACACGGCACAGGAAACATCCAGGTTCTGGAAAGTTCTCAGGGCTTTCATTTATTTTCTGTTCCAACCATACAAATCCTCTCTTTTATTATCTCATCATGCCCACATACCAAGAATTACAAAACACAAATTCTTATCAGGATTCTCATTTTCAGTAGGGAAGTAAGGCGTCAGTACTCAGCCCAACATGAAGGACAGACAGGAATGGAGACAGAACACGAACCAGTATGGGAGGGGTCATGGTGGGTTTGGGGGCCAGTCTCCTACGTCCTCACGATATGCTAATAGGAATGCAGACACATTCTGACACCATCTGCAGGAAGTCAGGGGATCTCGATGTCACCAAGTGGGAGTGTGAACAGATCCTGCATCGCTCAGTCCACCACAGGCAGTGGGTCTCACACTGTAAAAAAAATTATCATGAATACATTTAGGTCAGTCACATAAGTGCCACACACTCAAAAGCCCCCCTCATGCTCAAAGTGTCCCTAGTGCCCCCACTCCTCCCCACTTCACCCTCCAGAGTCTTACCTTTAGGAGCCATGAGAGACGAATCAGAGCCATGGGTACTGTCATCGTCTGGGGTAGAACAAACAGGACATGATCAGAGTCACAGGAGTTGAGACTAAAGGAGCAGCTATTGGGGGTGGGGGCGGGGGCGTGAGCTCCCCAAGGGGTCCTGTCTACATTATCCCAGGTTTCAGGGATCACTTCCTCAATACTTACATGCAGCGTGAGAGTAGCTTGGTCCTTTTCCTCCTGTGGAATAAAATACCATTTTAGACACCTGGGACAACTGGGCCATGTGATCCTAGAGCAACCTCCTAATCCTTGTTCACAATGAAGTTTCCAGAATTCTGACTGAAGACCCAGGACAAGATTGGATACATGAAGAAACAGGTGTGTGTGGGGAGGGTGGGGTGGGTCACAGGACCACCTGACTTGCTGGAGGTCTGGCCTCAGCAGGGACCTTCCTCTCTGTCCTGTCACTGCTGGGAATCAGGTCCCCGTCACCAGAATTACCAAGTGAAAATCTGTTCTTCATTTTCACAAGTGCTTTGCTACAGAGTGATTGTTAGTAACAGCTCCAGAGTGGGCAGGTCCATGTGTGTGGATGGAAATTCCCAGGAACCAGGCAGGACAATGTGCTACCTAGGAAACCTCCCAGTGGGACAAGAGAACTCAGATCCCCCCACTCTGTTCCTACCTGAGAACTTCTTCCTCCAGATCACAGCTCCAACCACCACAGTGACCACAAGGACAACCACACCAGCAATGATGCCCAGGATGGTGATGGAGGGCAGAGAGGATGGCTCTGGAAAGGGAAGGAAGGTGAGGGGCTCAGACCTCTGGCTTCAGTCTTGACTTTGTGAAGTTCTCCAGAAGGGCCCTGCTTTCCCTGACACGGGGCTCTACCCCAAACCCTCCTTACCCCATCTCAGGGTGATGGGCTCGGGCAGCCCCTCATGCTGCACATGGCACGTGTATCTCTGCTCCTCTCCAGAAGACACCACCACAGCTGCCCACTTCTGGAAGGTCCCATCTCCCCCAGGTCTCGTCTCCACAAGCTCTGTGTCCTGGGTGTGGTCCTGCCCATCACGCTGCCAGGTCAGGGTGATCTCCGCAGGGTAGAAGCCCAAGGCCCAGCACCTCAGGGTCACCTCATGGTCAGAGATCCGGTGGCGGGTCACATGTGTTTTGGGAGATTCTGAGGAAGAAGAATCAGAGAATCCACACTGTGGTTTAGCTTTATGGGCCACTGAAACTGCATCCACGTGACCATCCTGAGGTGGATAGGACCACTGGTCTGGATGGAAGAAGCACAAAACCCAGAGAGCAGTCTAGCCTTTGGGATCTCCTGATCCTTGTTAAGTTCTGGAATCAGGGAGAGAACCCAGGTAGGAGGCTGCAGGTCCAAGGGGAGAACACACTGTGGTCCTGAGTGTGGTGGAGGGTGAGTGACTCAGAAAACCCGGAGTCAGATCTCCAAATATGTTCCCAGATGGAGACAAGGCCTTGAGAGGGAAGGTCAGGGTTCACAAGGTGGCTGCCAGGGTCAGAGGGAACTGTTGATGGGTTATTTCTGGGATGATCTCAACCTGCATCCCAGGGACAGACTGGATTCCTGTCTCTCTTTTAGAGAAAAGCACCCTCAAGGTGAGTCAGCCTCTAGTAGGCATATGAACTCCGAGGCGGATCTCCCTCTTCCCACACGTGGGGAGGGGTCATGACACTGAGTCCATTTTCCCTTCCTCGTGGGAAGCCAGCCCCAGTGGAGGGGAGATCAAGGAGGCCTCGTGGTCCCAGTACCTGGGCGCAGCAGCGTCTCCTTCCCGTTTTCCAGGTATTTGGCGAGCCACTCCACGCATGTGTCCTCCAGGTAGTTCCTCTCCTGCTCCGCCACACTGGCCTCCTCCCACTTGCGGCGGGTGATCTGCGCCGCTGTGTCCGCCGCGGTCCAGGAGCGCAGGTCCTCGTTCAGGGCGATGTAATCCGCGCCGTTGTAGGCGTCCTGAAGGTACCCGCGGAGGAAGCGCCGGTCTGGGCCCACGTCACAGCCATACATTCTCTGGATGCTGTGTGACCCTGTCCCCGCCCCGCCCCCAGAGCAGCAGAGATTAAGGTGAAACCGAAAGTAAACCCGCCTAAAAGGTCCCTGGGGCTCTTTCAGGGTCGTGGGACCGGCGTCACGCGGCCTCGGGGCAGCTCTCTGACCCGGAGACTCGGGGCGACCCCGGCCCGTCCGTGGGGATGGGGGTCGTCACCTGAACCCGGGCCCGCGTCGCTCACCGGACTCGCTCTGGTTGTAGTAGCGGAGCATCGTGTTCAGGTTCAGTCGATAAATGTGTGCGTTTGTCTTCGCGATCCGCGTCTGCTCGTCCCAATACTCCGGCCCCTCTTGCTCCATCCACGGCGCTCGCGGCTCTTCCCTCGGATTTGGGGCGTCGCTGTCGAACCGCACGAACTGCGTGTCGTCCACGTAGCCCACGGATATGAACCGGGGCTCCCCGCGGCCGGGCCGGGACATCGCGATGTGGAAATACCTCAGGGAGTGGGAGCCTGCGGGCGCGGAGGCGCTGAGACCCCGTCCGACCCTCCTCCCCGCGCGGGGCCCGGGTCCCAGGGGGAGGGGGACGGGAGGGCAGGGCGAGGGGGACCCGAGTTGGGGAGAGCAGGGCGGAGTCCGGGAGGGTCGGGGGAGGGCAGGCCAGGGCGGGCTCGGAGGCGGGTGGGGGTCTGGGGTCGGGGCGGAGGACAGTCGCCTCCCCGGAGGTTCCGCGTCCCCGCCGGGTGGTCCTCTCCCTCCTGCCCCGCAGAGTCCCTTTCCTCCCGACCCCGCACTCACCCGCCCAGGTCTGGGTCACGGCCAGGGCCCCCAACAGCAGCAGGAGCACAGTTTCGGACATCACGAACCGCATCCTCGGGTCTGGGGACAAATGTGAGTCTCAGGAGGCGGGTGCGGAAACTTGATACCCCGGAACCGCGGTGCCGCTGATTGGCTTCTCCGGAAACCGGACACTAATAGGAGTGTGAACCGAGGCCGCGTCATCAGTATCCAGGCAGAAAGACCTGACACAGGTTGTGACAGGGAGAAGTGAAACCAGGGCAGATGGGGACTCCCCAACACTGGGCTTCCCTGCCCCCGACGCCGCCCTGGGGCCAGAGTCCCTGAGAGGCGGGCCTGGGGACCTGGGACTTGGCCTGGACGCCTCACCTACTGCACAGAACGCTCTTTGTCCCACTGTGTCCCTGAGCCTTGGACCAGGAGCTGCGTGAGTCACTGATTCTCCAGCATTTTGTTCTCAGGATATCTCTACAGTCTTACAAATTAGTGAGGATCCCAGGGATAATTGTGTGTTTGTGGATTCTATGGATCCTTATTTACCACAGTAGGACTAAAACAGGTTCAAAATATATTAATTCATGTAAAATCACATGAAAACAAAAATATTGTTTGTATGGAAAGTAACATTGTTCCCAAATAAAAGGGGCACTGAGAACAGTGGTTTTCTTGCATTTCACATTTTTGCAAGTCTCTTTCTTGTCTGTCTCGTTAGAAGACCACTGGATGTTCAGATTTGCTTCTGCATCTATTGTGTTGTTTTGTTAGAAGTATATGAAAAAATTTATGTCCTTGACCAAATATAGGAGAATAGTATGTATTTTAACCGTTTCAGATAATTATGGATATTCATCTTTGATACTATATTAAAACTACACAATGTGTAATTTCTCTGAGGTTATTTGCAAACTGGACCTGAAACAGTATCATTAACTGTGTTTTTCTGTGACATTAACTCCATAGGCCCGTATGCACATGGAATGGATCTTGTACTAATGCATGATTGTTTTTCGGTAATGTGTTGTGTGTTGTTTCACTAAGTAATGTAAGTGTTCCAGCATTGCTTAGAGTGGAATCAAATTATCAAAAGTCATTTGTTTTGGGGCACCTGGGTGGCTCAGTTGGTTAAGCATCTGGCTTCGGCTCAGGTCATGATCTCATGGTCCGTGAGTTCAAGTCCTGCGTGGGGCTCTGTGCTAACATCTTGGAGCTGGGAGCCTGCTTAGGATTGCATGTCTCCCTGTCTCTCTGCCCTACCCCTGCTTGCACTCTGTCTCTCTCTTATCTCAAAAATCAATAAACGTTTAAAATTTTTTTAAAGAAACTCATTTGTTTTAATATTACCACAAATCCCAACAGAAAACATGGTCAGTACTGAGAAGCTGTCAAGCTTCTGGGTGGGTCACAGGTTAAATGGGATGGGCTCATGGGTGATGAGTTCTAAGGAGGGCACTTGTGATGAACATTGGGTGTTGTATGTAAGTGATGAATCATTCAGTTCTACTCTTGAAACTAATATTAAACTGTATGTTAAACAACGATTTAAATAAAAACTTGAGAAAAAACAATATAATGGTAAAAACCAGCGATTGCTCACAGTAACCAGCACAAGGAGATGTTTGGTATTTTGTGGGTCATATGGTGCCTTGTTTTTGTCTGTAATTGGACAAAGTTGTGTCATGGTTTTGGAGTCTCCTTTTGTGCTTTTGATGTTCTGTGAGATGACTGGCTCATGTCCCACAGGAATAATATGGTCCAGTGGTGGCATCAGTCAGTTTCTGACCACACTGAGGCCCAGCTGTCACTGTCAGACCAGTTCCCGATGTGGGGGCTGCTGTTTCTTCTGTCTTCAATTGCATGTTTTAAAACACCTACAACCTATCAATAATAATTAAAGAATCGGTGTTTTGGGGACCCTGGGTGGCTCAGTCGTTTAAGGGTCAGGCTCCTGATCTCATGGTTTGTGAGATGGAGCCCTGTCTCAGGCTCTGCGCTGACAGTGTGGAGCCTGCTTGGGATTCTCTCTCTTGATCTCTCTGTCTCTGTTCCTCCCCTGCTCATACTCACTCTGTCTCTCTCTGTCTTAAAATAAATAAATAAACTTTACAAAAAATCTGGGAGGACTTTTAAATCCTTAAATAATCCACTATACATTGGCCTTATTATGGTTCTTAAATATGTTTATTTCTTCTTGTATCACACCCTGAGGAGAAGCTTTCTCTCAGCTTACGGATTGTGCAATTTTTTCACACTAAAACTACTCCCAGAATTAGAGTAGGTCTTAGGTTTAATATTTCATAAGCAGGAATATTGGTCATGGTCGTTCCAGACCCTAGTTCCAATACTTATCCCTTTGTCATGGAGTATCTCATTCCTGTCTCCTAACATGTCTGCCAGATTTGGTTACTGTTCTCTGTATCTCCTCAGAGACTGATTTGCTCAGGAAAATCTGAAGCAAAGGAGAGAAAGGAAGAGTAATTATATTTAGAGGAAAAAAGGAATCATGTAGCGGGGAATAAGAGGGACTTAGTGGGATTCATGTGGAGGGTGTACCTCCTGAAATCTCCCACTCTGGCACATTGTCACTCTCCTCTCCACACACACCCATGGGCCCACATCCCCATGCTCTCCACACACAGGCAAGATCTTTGTGAAGTCTACGCAGCATTGCATTGCCCTGGCCCAGCTCCTGGTGGAGCAGAACTTGCCAGCCATTGCCATCCACTGTAGGATGCCCCGGGAGGAGAGGTGAGTGAGAGATGGAAAGATGTCTTGTGTCCTTGGGAGGAAATGAGACCCATGAGATAAAGGTCTGTGAACATGTTTATGATTGTCTTTCTGAGAAACAAACATGTTATGATTGTCTTTCTTGATATCAGTAGTTTAAAGGTCTTCAATAACAAATTCTTGTGGCCAGCAACCTATGTGGCCAAGGCATGGACATTAAGCAGGTGAACTCTGCCACCAACTACCACCGGCCTGGCGATTCCAACACCTACCTGTAAGCTGCACACCCACACGGACCTCCCAGTGTCCTCTCCCAGCCCCTGATTTCCTATGTATTCATACATTACACCCTCGTCCCTCCTTTTGGGTGTCTTCCTACTTTGGGGTCTTCCAGTGCTACCCTCTGTCCCCTTCCAGGAGGCCTGTGCAGGCCAGTTCCCCCAAGGGCTTGGCCATCACATTTGTGTCAAGTGAAAACATCCTCAGTGAGGTGCAGGGTCACACCGAGGTCAGTAGTAGTGAGCTGCCTGATGAGATGGACGTTTCCTCCTCCAGTGAGTATTGATCCCATGAAATTGGTTCCTCCAACTCTTAAGAGTCTCCTTGTTCCTTAGAGACTTTGTCTTGAACCATGTAGTGCAGAGAATGGTGCCTGATGCCTAATGGGTGCCTGACAAGTTTATGTCCCGCGACCTTGATGCCATGTTGGGATGTTTTGTTCATTTCTATGTCCGGTCCCTTTCCTCTCTCATCCAATTAGTTGTTTTTGCACCCCAGTCTTCCTCTGATCCCCGATCCCACACGAACACCTGCATGTATAGAGGTCTGTGTTTCTGCCAGTCTCACTTAGCCTTCCCATGCCTTATTGTAACTGTGCATGTTTTCTCTGCAGTTGAAGCCATGGGAGGGGACGCACCCATTCACAGAGCCTGATGCAGGTCTCACACCCACGAGCCAGGAGATCATACATGACCTGAGCTGAAATCAAGAGTCGGATGCCCAACTGACTTACCTAACCGGGCACCCCTAAGGTTTATACTCCCTAATTAATTTCTTTTAAAAAATATTTTTAACTTTGAATATAGTTGGAAAACACAATTACATTAGTTTCAGGTGTACAAAAATGGACTCAACTTCTGTACACATTTTCTTTTTTTGAGAGAGAAATAGCCAGAGCAGGGAAGAGAGTCAGGGAGGGATGGAGGGAGGGAGGGAGGGAGAGAGAGAGAGAGAGAGAGAGAGAATAAGAGAATCTCAAGCAGGCTGATTCCTGCGGGGCTGGATCCCATGACCCTGGGACTATGAGCGGAGAACCCACTGCCACCCAGGGGCCCTTCACCCTCTGTCTACACCATGCTGTGCTCACCAGAGTGTAGCTGCCACCGGTCACCAGACAGTGATGTTACAGTATCGCTGATGATATTCCCTGTGCTGTGCCTTTTGTTCCTCTGACCTATTCCTTCCATAACTGGAGCCTGTGTCTCCCACTCCCCTCACCCACTGTGCCCATCCTCCCAACCTCCTTCCCTCTGGCAGTCATCAGTGAGTTCTCTGTATTTATAGGTCTGATTCTGCTGTTTGCTTGTCTGTTTATTCATTTGTCTTTTTTTGTAAGTTCCACATATGAGTGAGATCATATGGTACTTGTCTTTTTCAATCTGATTTCTTTCACTTAGCAGACACACTGCCCTGTTTGTCCATCCATATTGTCACAAGTGGCAAGATCTCATCCTTCTTGTGGCCGCATAGTATTCTAGTGTGTGTGTGTGTATATGTGTGTGTATATACCACACATCTTCCTTAGCCATTTGTCTGTGTGGGGAACACAGGTTGTATCCCTGTTGCTTTTGAAAACAACCTAACTCACTGAACATCATTTGGGATGAGGGCGCCCCCTCGTGTCCGGGCCCCTGTCCAGGTGCTGGAGCTGAAGGAGACCCTAGGGAGGGCCTGGCTGAGGAAGAGAAAGACAGCTGGGTCTTGTCTCCTTGGCCTTGTGGCCGCAGGTGGGGTGGAAGGTAAGGGGACACCCCCTCCCTCACCCCACTGCTCTGCTCTCAGGTGGATTCTGACTGAGAAGCCTGAGTGGGGTCTGGACTGTAAGCTGGGTAGAGATGTCTGAGCAGAAGCCTGGGCTTTAGTGGGGAAAAGAAGAAGTTTCTGAGCAGCCCTGGACTCCACAGGGGTCAGGCTCAGGGGTGAGGAGGGATTGCAGGAGAGGAGAGCTCAGGAGCCCGTGCCATTGCTGAGGTGTCTGTGTCCCTGTGCACCTTGTCCTCCAGCCCCGTGATGGTGATACAGGGAAAACCGAAAAGTAGAAACACTTCCTTGGACTCCTACTTCAAATGTTTCAAAACTCAGTGAAACAAAAATCATTTCTGATGTGGAAATAGCATCTAAATGTCTATACAATGCTCCTTAGTGTGGACATGCATACTCGCAGTTTGTGTGTGGACCCTGCATCCATCTCTGGGCCGACAGCACTGAGTCTGCTTGGGATTCTCTCTCTCTTCCTCCCTTTCCCTCTCTCTTTGCCCCTCCCCTGCTTGTGTACTCTCTCTCTGTCTCTCAAAAAAATAAATAAACCTTAAAAATAAAAGAATTGGTGTTTTCACTTTTAGGGGGGTAAACACCCAAGAGTGCAATTATTGGATTATATGACGAGTCACTATGTTGTAAACCTGAAAGGAATGGAATAGTGTGTGTAAGCTACACTCAAATAATAAGAAAAAAAGAGAATTAGAAATATTAGAGAACACTTTGGAAAGGAAGACACGAAATGTCACACACCTATATTGGTAATAAATAAACACAAAGAAAATGAGAGTGTGGAATATGTAGAGAGACAGGTCCTAGAGGTGTGGTGATGACAGGATTGCAAAGCAGGGGGCTAAGACTCTCCAGGAGCCAAAGCCTCAGTCCCCTGGCTCAAGCCTCTTTGATTTTGCAAATTGTTGACAACAGCAAGTAAATACAACACAGTATTTGGCCTCTTGACAGGTCATGTACCTGCAGTGTTTTCCATACTGGGTCATGAATACATCTGGCACCAGAAGGAACATTCTTATCCCCAAGGTGGCTCCCGGATGATGTCCTTCTGGAGAGAACCAGCACTCCCAGTGGCTTTCTGTCCTGGGAATGAAACTTCTTTCAGTTTCTTGCTGCTTTGTCCCTTTCCTTCAGGACATTCTTATGGTGCCTCTGGCCTGTTGTTCTCCAGCCTCTCCCCCTTTCTGTCTGTATACGATGGACTGTAGGAGGACATTGCATAACCTGAACTGTCGTCGGTCGGTATGTTGACAGGCTCGTCGTCTCTGGCACAGACTGTACATACAAAGATAAATACATCGCATATTAACACAGAATAGCAGTAGAGAAGCTAAAAATCTTAATATGCTCTATCGGGTTTAATTTTCCTCATCCCTCTGATATACTTTCTAAGATCTTAGATCTGGATAACATGCCCAGATTGGTTTTGAAAGTCTCATATATCTGTGCTTGCAGATGTTGAATGTCCATAGACACATTAAATTGCCTGAGCAAGTGTCTCTAACATCATTCCATGGAAATTTAGTGTTATTAAATGGTAATGGGGTTACACATATTGATGTAGTGTTCCAATCACATTTTAATGATATTTGTCTTGTAGCTCAGTAATTGATCTCCCAGCAGCATCACACAGTCTGTTGTAGGCCTGCAATCTCACTGGACAGTCGACTGTCAATATCCCGCTGTGTCTTCCAAAGTTGGAGTATTTCTCATGCCATTGTTGCACAAATTGTAGTGTCTGCACAGATTGGGGCAACGAGACAGCCGCAGTAGCTGCGGCCACAGTCACAGCAATAATGCCTATGAGAGCTGCAACAAGCATTCCAGCAAGCCGTGGGGATCGGTGAAGAACTCACCGTAGAGCATGGTCCATCAGATACATTTCTGAAGAATGTTGCAGTCGTCGAGACACATGAACAGGCAGCCACAGGCCAGGGCGTGCTCTAAGTAAATATAAGCTTTCCAGTGACAGAGTATAGAGTATAGAATTGTTAAGACAACATTTATATGTATAATGAGCAGTTAACACAGATTATAAGGGCCTCAGAATCATTCCAAACTCTGTCCTTTTAATAGTATGCATGGCAAACGGACACAAGCCCGTATGTACCAGGTACTATTGACCTTGAAAGATAAAGTAGAAATGTTGCTGGAGCTGTTTTTATACTATGTGCCCTTCCAGGTATGGAAAGGGTGTGGGACAGCAGTTAATTTCCATAGATGCTTTTGTAAGGGTCCTGGTTGTAAATGAGGACTGGGGGCAGAAAATCCCCCACTGTGCCAAACAATTGAGCCATTACCAGTGGTGAGGATAGTACGATTATGAACACCCCATTGTAGATTTTGTAACGAATTTTTAAGGCGAGCTGAGCCCATAGGGCTCCAATCAATGATGCTTCCATAGGAAGTATTTAAAGGAACTCACCCTATCTCCCCTCTAAATGCCTCCCAAGTCACCCATCTGTCCCATTCTGACAATGTACAAGTAGCACAAGACGGAAGCATTGGAGGAGTGTCATTAATTGTAAGATTGGAGCCAATCAGAGAATGGGCTGATAGTATGAACATATGTTTGTGTTGGGTCCCATTTTTAATAATAGCCATGCTGGAAGCTTACTTTTGAGGCAGTGTTTCCCATAATGAAAACATAGGAGGACCTTCAATCCCTATAGTATAATCATCCATAACAGTACCTTCTTCATTTGGCCTATGTGGTCTTCTGTTGTCAAATGCCCCAGGTGTCCAATCAGTGTCATTTGTATATACCAGCATGGGGGAGTCATACCAATTGAGTCATATCCTGACTGAGAGGTAGATGAGGGATATAAGTCCAGGAAGTGTAGTTATCAGTGCTTACTGTAGTAGTATAACCGCGACCATCGCAAGGAAGAGGTGAGCAGGAGTTTGTGGGCTGCAAGTCTGCATCAATATTTTTTCAACATCATGTGTCAACCTCTTAACTTATCCCCAAGTGGGAGGTTGAGCGACCTCGTGTACCTCGGAAGAGGGTGTGGTGCATTGGGCACAATTATCAGTTTCTGGATGGACATTCTACAAAACTCTTTGACTAGTGGAGTCATGTTGAATTGATGTCACTTGGACTGGCTCATGCCTGGATATCAAGTTGTGACTGGGTAACCACTGGTAGCCTTGATCCATAGAGACATAAGCCTACCATTTCCCCCACACAACAACCTCTCCCTTTTCCCAGTGTCCCTTCTCATCTTTCCAACATACCAGCTGATAAACAGGGGTGGCTTTTTGCCTGTGCCAGTGTACCTCAGCAGCAGGACATGTATGGGGTCCTTGTGTGTCCAAGAAGTTTAAAGTATACAAGGCACAGCGTAATTGGTCCCATGGTGTAGGTCTAAGTCCTTCTTCTTTTACCCCTTTTGGTTTAATTAACATAATTTTAAGTACCTGATGAGTGCGTTCTATGATCCCTTGACCTTGAGGGTTATAGGCAGTGCCAGTAAGAGGAGTAATTTGTTGGGCTGCAAAGAAGCAGGCTACCTTATGAGATACATATGCAGGGCCATTATCAGTTTTAATGCATTGTGGGATACCTAGAATTGAAAAGGTTTCAAGAAAATGAGCAATGACGTGCATAGCCTTTTCTCTGGTACATTCCGTGGCCCAGATCTATCTGGAGAAGGTATCCACAGTAACACGCACATAAGGGAGTTTACCAAAAGCTGCGATATGGGTAACATCAGATTGCCAAAGTTCATTTGCCTGTAGTCCACAAGGATTCACTCCAGAGGTGTATGGAGCCACAGTGAGGAGCTCGCAAGAAGGATGGGCACTAACAATATCTTTTGACTGAGCATGTGTTACAGTGTGTCTATGGGCAAGTCCTCGGGCATTACTATGATGAAGCATATGCTCCTGTTGTGTCATTGTAAGGAGCCTTGTAATAAGTCATCAGCAATGGAATTTCCTGAGGCTAATGGGCCAGGAAGGTTAGAATGACTGTGAATATGAGTTATATATAAAGGTATTGCTTTTGCCGTATTAATTCTTGTAAATGCAAAAACAGATGATGTAATTCACTTTGTAGAACAATATGTGTGGTTTCAATATTTAGGACTGTGGGCCACACATATTGTGAATCTGTCACAACATTGAGGGAGGCAGGTACAAGATGCAACAATTCTATAACGGCTGCTAATTCAGCCTTTTGGGTGGATGTATAGGGTGTCTGTCAGGCCTTAGAAATAGGACCATGCATAGAAGCTCTACCATGACCATTTCCATCTGTAAAATATGTGTCAGCATCTGCTAAAGGCCGGTCTCGAATTCTCTGGCCAAATCCATGATGTAGCCTTGAGAAATGACAAAATTTGGTCCCTTGGATAGTGATTGTCCTTTTCCCTACGTAATCAGACAAGGCTATTTGCCATTGTGTATTAGTTTGGTAAGCCATATCACTTTGTTGATATGATAAGGGAATAATTAATTATAGAGGAGGGATCACCACCATTAAGCACACGTAGTTGGTATTGGCATCTCCAAATTATATTCCTAATTTTATTCAGATATATAGTAAGAAGTTTAGTGTCCTTTTTTGGTAAAAACAGCCATTCAGTGATTCCCCCATCGTGCCATAAGACCGCAGTGGAGAATGTGGAGTAGGAAAAATCAATAATTGAAGAGGAACATTAAGTCGAATACGAGTGAGCTGACAATTCTCAATATGATTTTTAATCCATTGTAGGTCAACCTCTGCCTCTTTTGTGAGGACTCTATAGCTGTTAAGGTTGGGATCAAGGGCTAATGTTCCAAAAAGATGAGATAAGCTAGAAGTTGGGATTCCCAAAGCAGGTCGCAACAGATTTATATCTTCTAGTAACTTCTGGAAATCATTTAAAGTTTTTAAATTATCTCGGCATCTTTATACTTTTGGGGGAAAGATGGTTGCTTTCTGAATTTCTGCACCAAGATAAAGGAAGGGATCTTGGGTTTGCACCTTATCCTCTGCTATTATTAGGCCGTATTTGGGTAACAATAATCTAGCAGCTTGATAAAGATCTTCTACCTGTGTAGGCATTTCTGCTGCAAAAAGAATATCATCCATGTAATAGATAATCAACACCTGTGGAAACTGAATGCCTAACTGTGAAAGCTGCGGATTAGCAAAATGCTGACACATAGTAGGGCTATTAAGCATACCTTGCAGAAGCACTTTGCATTGATAGTGTTGCACAGGAACCATATGACTGTATGAAGGTACAGAAAAAGCAAATTTTTCTCTCTCATCTGGCTGTAGTAGAATTGTGAAAAAACAATCTTCAAATCTACTATAATTAATGACCAGGTCGGAGGAATCATAGTAGCAATGGGAGCCCAGGTTGCAAAGGTCCCATAGGTTGTATAACCTCGTTTACCTTACTTAAGTCTATTAACATTCTCCATTTCCCAGATCTTTTCTTTATCACAACCACCCGAGAATTCCATGGACTGGTGGACATTTCTATATGACCGGCATCCTGGCACTAATTGCTCTAAAGCCTCTAATTTCATTTTTGGAAGGGGCCACTGTTCCACCCACACCAGGGCAGTCGTTAACCATTTTAATGGTAAGGCATAATGTTGTTCAGGATAGTGGCCCTTACACTAAATTTGAATTCTGTACAGGATATCCCAGTTCCACATAAGGAGGCCACATTTCAGCAGTAATTGGCTTCATATGCCCATTTTCTTGTTGTCCAAGCCCTTTTACTGGATGATAGTTCATTTTGGACATCATATTGGTTGCAGTAGGGAAACATAAGGGATATTAATATATGCTCCCCATTGACTTCATAGGTCTCTTCCCCACAGATTAGTAGCTCTGTCAGTAACATAAGGCTGGATAGTAGCAGCCTGGCCTTCAGGCCCTTTACATAGAAAAATTTCAACATTCTGTGGGATATCAGTAGCTTTTCCTACACCTGTAAAGACTGCGGATACAGGACAAAGTGGCCAATTCTTGGGCCAAAACTGAGAAGCAATGATGGTGACGTCAGCTCCTGAGTCTACCAGGCCAGTAAACAATTTTCCGATAATTTGTAAGGTCATCTCAGGCCTTCAGTCCTTTAGAAACATTTGCCAAGATACCGGTTTGCCAGTAGGTCCAAACCCTCCCTGCCGTTCTATCGTCATGGAATTTAAAGCAATGTAATTAGTTGAGCAATGGGATCTCCTGCCATGACACAGTAAGGAACAGAAGTACTAACCATTCCTAAAATTTCATCCTTAAAATCAACATCTATAATTCCTAAGTGGACATGAACTCCCTTGGATATAAGACACTTGGTCCAGTAAGAAGGCCAAGGGACCCTAAAGGAAGAGGGCCATAAATCCCAGTTTTAACCTTATAAATTCCCATGGCAGATTCCAGGACCAGGGAATCTGGGGCTGGGATATCTAATGCAGAGCACCCTCCTGTGGCCTGGAGGGGGTCATGGACAGATTTGCATGAAGAGTCCCTTTGCTCACAGGATAACAATGTAGAATCTGATTCCCCATATTGTTTACATTAGGGCTTTGTGTGTGTGTGTGGGGGGGGGGCGGATTATCCATTTTCCCCACGGAGACGACAGGGGAGCTCCATTCTTATGGAATTTAGATCCACATTGATTTGCAAAGTGACAGCCTTTATCGCATGGGGCACAAAAGCCAAGAGGTTTAGTATTTCCTTCTGGTGGCCAAGGGGTATCACAGCAATTGTTAGGAATCTAGGACTCAGCTGTGGACAATCCTTTTTATAATGTCCCCATCTGCCACAGCAAAGACACTTGGACTGTTTGTAAGGTCCAGTGCCTTTCTGGCTATTTTCTCCCAGGCACCAAGTCAGCACAACTAGCTTGTATCGCGGCTTGATCATCATACTGAAGCTGAACCTGTATGCCAAACCATTGTCCAGTCCGGTAAGTTGTTCTCGGGTAATGGGCACAGGAGCGTTGGCGGTGGCCAAACACCAGGCATGTATCTGTGCTTCTTCATCCCACCAAGTTCTAAACTGCAAAATTCAGAAGCACTTAGAACAGTGCGACCTAAGACCCCCCCCCCCGCCCCGCCCAGTCCCACGGAATGAGTCGCTCTGAATTCGCTAAACCACACATCAATCCCAACGTATAAGGCGAATTAATTCCCCTTAATTCCCCTTAATACTGCGTGCAAGCATGTTTCAAATCCTTAATGACCTTAAAATTTAAAGGTAATGATGAACAAATCGTTGCCCTCCCTGAGGATATTGCTGATGAGAAGGAATTTGGGTAATGTTGACAGGATAAACTGCAGGCATAGTAGCCATTAATTCAGTGTCCCCCGCAGGCTTAGCTTGTTGAAGCATCTGCATCATGGGGGAAACAGGAACTGCGATGCTCCCAGCAGAAGTATCAAGAAATGGGTTTTTTGAATAAGTGGAACATTTAGTTTCCTCAAAAGGATCTACCAGCTCAGGACCCTGGGGCAGTGCAGGAGGCTGGCAGGGATCCCGAGGCTTGAGATGCAACTATCTCTGGGCCATTAACCCAGGACCCCCCCATAGGTTTCTGTCCCTCTGGTGGTGGGCCTAGGGGCTGGGCTCCCAGTCCTCATTATCCACAAGCTCATGATCACTTTCAGCCAGTGAGGGGTTGCAAGAACTAATGCCCCCTTCTTCCCAGAATTCTGACTGCAAGGGCTGCAAAGCCAGGGAAATTAAATTATATAAAGACCGTAGGGAGAGAGGGATTACTTTTTCTTTTGATGAGCTGAGCGCAAAGCACCTAAGACCAAATTCCATAGTTTCTGATTCAAAGCTTTTTTGCCAGAGGGCGTAAACCAGTAACAATGTTTCTTTACCAAATAAAACAATTCCTTAAACACTGAACAGTTCACTTCTACCCCTGAGCTCTTTAATAAAGTCTGCAAGAGCTAAATATATGAGTCCTAACTAGATGAGGTAGAATTCCCCATACTTAGCCTGCAGAAATCCTGAAGGGTGAGCTTCTCGGCTCCAAAGTTCCCTTCGGTTCCTGTGGCACTTCTTCAGTGGTGTGGCAAATGTCCACCTTCATGTCCCTGTTCTGGTACCAGCTGTAGAGAGAAGGGGCCTGAAGGTGCCCTGAGGGGAGAATTGCAAAGCAGGGGGCTGACTCTCCAGGAGCCTAAGCACTGGTCTCTTGGCTCAAGCCTCTTTTATTTTTGTAAATTGTCTGATAACAGCGAGCACATACAACATAGTATCTGGCATCTTGACAGGCCGTGCACCTGCAGTGTATGCTATACTGGGTCATGAGTACATCTGGTACCAGACAAAACATTCTTATCCCAGGCCTGATGCCTGTACTATGTCCTTCTGGAGAGAGCGAGCAGTCCAGGTGGACTTCTGTCCTGGGAATGAAACTGCTTTCAGTTTCTTGCTGTTCTGTCCCTTTCCTTCCGGACATTCTTATGGTGCCTCCTGCTACTTGTTTTCCAACAGAATAAAAAATTGGACCAAAACTTAGTATCTTCAACTTGGCAAAGGTAAAAGTAGGTGAGGACAGTGTCCAACAGAGGGTCGGGAAAATACACCGTCATAAAGGATAATGGGAGTGATGACTGGTATAAAAATTTTCAAGGGTTCTGCAAAATGTCTCCACAATTGAAGTGTGCTGATACTGTGACATAGACATTCTCTTTTAGGAGTTCAAGCTTTTTAAAAGTTTTTTATTTCTTTATTTTGAGAAAAATGAGAAAGAGTGCACGCAGGATTGGGGAGAGGGGCAGAGAGAGCGAGAGGAGAGAGAATCCCAAGCAGTCCCACAACAGGCTGGGTCTCAGGAACCCGGAGATCATGAACTGAGCTGAAATCAAGAGGCTCATGCTTACCAGACTAAGCCACACAGGTAGGAGTTTATCCTAAGGAGATAATCACATGTGTTCTCAAACATATATTTTCAGGGGGGTGCCTGGGTGACTCAGTTGGTTAAGTGCCAGACTTCGGCTCAGGTCATGATCTCAAGATTTGTGAGTGTGAGCCCCGTTCAGGCTCTGTGCTGATAGCTCAGAGCCTGGAGCCTGCCTTGGATTCTGTGTCTCTCCCTCTTTCTGCCTCTCCCGTTTTCATGCTCTGTCTCTCAAAAATAAATAAACGTTAAAAAACTTCAACACTAGGGCTTCTGGGTGGCTCAGTTGGTTAAGCCTCTGACTTCAGTTCAGGTCATGATCTTATGGTTTGTGAGTTCGAGCCACACATCAGGGCTCTGTGCTGACAGCATGGAGCCTGGAGCCTGCTTCAGATTCTGTGCCACCCCCACCCCCAATCCTCCCCAACTCATGCTATGTCTGTCTCTCTCTCAAAAGTAAATAAGCGTTAAAAAGTATTTTTTTAAAAAAACTTCAACACTATATTTTCAGGGATGTTTCTTGAATTGTGGTTTATAAAAACAAAGAATGGAACTATATCTAGTGCTAGAATCAATATGATAATGATAAGCATAAGTAGTGGAATATGTCTCAGGCATTATCCCCATGTGATGTACACAGGGGACAAAGTTAATCATCAAAGCAAACCCATGAGGCACTCCCTAGGGGATCCCTTTGTACACACAGGGAGAGGGAGACTCAGGGAGGATAAGAAAGTAATGGAACCAGGGTTCAATCCAAAATGTTTGCACTCAGAGGCTTTGTCGACTTGTCTTTCTTTGGTTCTCTGTCTATCAGGAGGTGGGTATGAGTGTGCACTCCATGCAAGTGAACTGTTGCAACGTTCCAGAATGTTCTGCGATGGGAGGCTGGTAGGCTCAGAGCCTAAGAGGACATTAAGAGACAGTGGGACTTGCGTGCTCAAATCACACTAAAGGACATCATCCTGTGTACATCCTACATCTCGAGGCTTCCAGAGGCTCAATGTCAGCTGACTCCAGATGTAAAATGAAGAACAAGCGTGAGCCCCTGGTGACACAACGCTGGCACTGTCCTGTGGGAGGTGGGCATTAGCAGAAATGACAAGAAAATGTAAGTCACTCCTGAGGTGAGTGTGTGTGGAGAAAGGTCAGGATATCCCGAGGACAGATGACAGGAGACCTAACGGGTCCCCAGTCATTAGAATCAATCATTCTACAGAGTGTAAGAGGCATATGGCATATGGAACAGAATCGGAACCACACACACTGGTGAACAACCCTAGAGGAAGAAAGAGTTCTTGGGAGTTAAAACGATGACTCTAGAAATGAATAATTTAGTCGATAAAGTGGATGATTACATTTGTATTTCCCCAAAGTAGTACAGTTGGGAGGTGAAGGCAGCAGGAGAGAAGACCTGTTTGGTTCTTAAAATTTGTTTCCAAAAATTTCAAGAATATTTCTCAGAGTTGACAGGGAGCAACGCATATGTTGAAAGTCCTACCCAAGTTCTTAACTAGAGTGGATGACAAGAGACCCACACGAAGACACGTCACAATGAAATGTCAGGAGGAGGGTAGAGGAGCAGACACCTCGGAAACTCCAGACACAACAACACAGAACTGGCAGCTGGGAGACATGACCCACGGTCCCCAAATCCCGAGGACAACTGTGTCCAGGACAGAGTCTCTATCCTGTCACAGTGGGAATCAGGGTGAGGGTAGCCCAAAGGCACGTCAGATATTTAGAGTGTCAGTGTCTACTTTCCATGTTCCCTCCATGGGATACCACTAGGCAAAGGGGAAAATGATGGAGAAAAGCAAAAGATGGGAGTGCGTGGGATCCAGGCAACAGGGGGCCAGAAGGAGAGAGGCAGAGGGCACCCAGGCTGAGCTGAGGGGGTCCGGCTGTCAGCCCTGCCCCAGGTGTGCAGGCATCCCGTCCACATGGGGCAGGACTGAGGGTTGCGGGACAGGCTTCTGCACAGACATAAGGTGGAATAGTGGATGGGCTCGAATAGATTCATGAAGATTTACCCGGGGGAGCTTGGGAAGGATTTAAATGAGAACAACAGAAACTAAGCAAATGAAGGATAAGATATGTATTTATTCCGGGAAAATAATAAGATGAGTCAGGAAAGGTAAAGTAATCATAGTCTACTAAATGCTCAGTTGTGAGTAGCATTTCACGGTCATACAAATGCAAACAGTGCACACTGAGCTAATCAAAGTTATAAAATAATTATACGGGGCATATGGGAGAGTATGAAAGAGCAAATTCAGTAAAGATGATGCATAAACCTGAAAACCAGAGAATGGGTGCAAGAAGCAGGCTATTTAGAGGCACAGAAGCAATAATCAGAGAATCAGCTAAAATAATTAATGCAGGTGATATCTGAGATTCAGGACGGAGGTGCATGGTAGATTGGGGACATCTGACTTGACCTCAAGTACTGCAGAAGTATTAGACTTTTAAAAACTCTGTGTCTCTGTCCATTTGCTAAAGACAACTTGGTGGGTGACAAACGGAGTCAGGAAAGTTCTGCACGGAGGCCGTAGAGATGGGGCAGGAGTTGTCAGAGTCATGGAAACAAGTGTTGGATTTTTATGGGAGGATTTTGTTTGGATTTATTTAGTCGTGTTTCATGTTTTTGCATAGGAGTCAGGACAGCATTTTGTACGGGGAGCAGCTGAGCCAGCAGAGAGGGGGAAATGGATGATTCAGGTGCCCAAATAGAGGGGCAGCCTGAGCCAGGAGCTCAGTCCACAGAGCAGGGAGGAGGGGGGGAGGGGGGACTGGGCCTGCCTGTCTGCACCCTGCGAAAGGGACGCACAGAGACTTTGCTCCATTTCTCAGGACCCTGTCTCTGGGGGTGGGAGGGCGGGGGCAAGCACGATCTTTTTCGTGCTTCTAGGGTGTGCTCCTTTATTCATTTATTACTATCTTGTCAGTTTAAATACTTTCTAGATGATGGGTTTTGTATGTTACATGGCATATTAAGCTATTCTCAATGGAGTACTTGTCCATACAGTCAAGCCCACCTGCTTCAGAAATGAAAATTCAAAGGCAAAATAGTTCAGGGAAAAGATGATTGGTCCTAAAGTAGAAGATAAGAACCCGACTCTTAATTAATGGTCTGAGGATGATCAGTCAAGTGTTAGGTATTTTAAACTAGTTTATGTTTTGAAAACATCACTCCAGCACATACGAGGGAATCCAGCAGATAATCACAGATATCCAAAACTAAAGATGTCATCTCGTAATCCCTCATCCCCCAGTCACCCAAGTTCTCTCCCCAAAATACATCACAATGAGCCATTTCTCTTTTCTCCTACCCCCCACCCCCAAAATACATCTTTGCATATATGTCTACTGTTAGTTCATAAACTCTCTGGCTACTGGCAGGGAGCTTCAGTGTCATCGGACTCTCAGGGGGAAGCCTCAGCTCCTCACTCGTGGGCCCGTCTAAAAGTGAGGATCTTTCTGACAGGGCACCTGCCTTCTTCCAAATCCAGGATCTGAGAGAGGGAAAGAAAGAGAAGAAGGGGGAGAAGAAAACCACAGTCCCTTTGAGACCTGATCTCTGAAGTCACACACTATCACGTCCCCCTTATTCTGTCCATGAGAAGTGAGACACTGAGTCCAGTCTGCACACAAGAGGAGGAGAATTAGTTCTACCTCTTCATGGGGGGAGTATCAGTGAATCTGTGAACATTTTAAAACCACCACGTCCTGTGTGGAAGGTGTTGTCAACTGTGAAGATTTGTCTTTGTTTTTTTTTGTGTTTTTTTTTTTTTTGCTTTGTTTTTAAATATATATTTATCTTGAGAGAGAGAGAGAGAGAGAGAGAGAGAGCATGAGCAGGGGAGGGGCAAAAAGACAGGGAGAGAGAATCCCTAATAGGCTTCATGCTCAGCAGGGAGATCCAACCCAGGCTCCATCACATGACCCAGAGATCATGACCTGAGCCGAAATTAAGAGCCAAGGCACCTAACTGACTAAGCCACCCAGGCGCCCCTGTCTTCTTTTTGATTCTCTCATGTGGAAATGGAAGAGCCTCAGTGTGGTTTTCTTTTGCTTCTCTTCTCTGGTGAGTGACAAGCTTCTCAGATCTATATGCTCAAGCTTTTTGCACTAAATTAAAGGAGTTTTCAAACGGGATTTCTTCAAATATTTTTCTGCCCTTTTTGTCCTTCCCATTTTTGGACTCTGATCCTCTGTTTGCTTTTTTTTTTTTTTTTAATTCTCTGTGGATTTCTGAGGTTGTATAAGTTTCTCTTCAATCTTTTTTCTCTGATGCTTTGGATTGGATAATTTCTATTGATTTATATTCAACCTCATTGATTCTTTACTCTGCCTTCCCAGGCCTTCCGTGAAGTTTACCCATTGAACTGTCATTGCATTTTTTTCCCCTTTCAGTTCTAGAATGTCAATTTGGTCTTCTCTGTACATTCTACTTCTTCATTCAGATATCCTTTCTGTTCATCCTTTGATAACTCGATTTTCTTAAAT
Source organism: Panthera uncia (assembly GCF_023721935.1). Taxonomy (NCBI): domain Eukaryota; kingdom Metazoa; phylum Chordata; class Mammalia; order Carnivora; family Felidae; genus Panthera; species Panthera uncia. Next base: position 10,844,612 of record NW_026057580.1, read on the forward strand.
TCTTTCAACATATATTTATTCATTCTTTGATGCTCGTGGCAGGGTTTGGTGCTGATTGCAATATCTGGGAATCGTCACACAGGGAACATGCTTGTGTTGAATTTTGCATAGTCACACATTTCTGTTTCTCTGCATGTCCTTTAAAATATGTCCTTTAAAAGTGGATTGTGCATTTTAGTTTTAGCAAATCTGAAATCTATTCTCTCTGGTTTTTTTTTTCTTTTTCTTTTCTTTTCTTTTTTTTTTTTGACAACTGTGTTTTTCCTAAAAGTGTTTCACTAGCATGGACCCCGCTATGACACGAACATTGTTGACTAGTGTTATCTATACCCAGTTTTTCCCACCTGCAGGGTCTGCATTTTATCCCGGGTCTTGAGTGAGCCTCCCTCCAGCTGTGTGGTTTGGGTGTCAGTCAAGGGTTTGTGCAGGTTCTCCTCAGAGTTTGGTCTTCACCTTTTCTGTCATCATCTTGTTCCTGGTATTTCCCCCAAACTTCTAAATGTCCTCCCAGACACAAAGTCTGGACATCCTTCATCCATTATGGTCTTATCTTTTAAGTCAACTCTGTGCCCTATGTGGGGCTTGAACTCATGGTCCCAAGATCAAGAGTTGGATGTTTTATAAGAGACTCTTAAATACTGAGAACAAACTGAGGGTTGATGGGGGGAAGGGGGAGTGGAAAGTGGGTGAAGGGCATTGAGGAGGGCACCTGTTGGGATGAGCACTGGGTGTTGTATGGAAACCAATTTGACAATAAATTTCATATTAAAAAAAAGAAAATGATGGCAATATTTAATCTTCTATATCTTGTTATAAAAAATAAAATAAAAAATAAAACGAGACCTCCCACTGGTTCCTCCTGCGTTATCAGCAGTGTTTCCTGAGTGTCCCCCAGCCATGCAGAGTGTGGTGCTCATGTAGGGATTTTGACCGAGATTCGATTCAGATTTCAGATCTCAAACCTCTGCTGCTCCCTCACTTTCATATTTGCCCTTTAAATGTCCAGCTTCTTGGCACTGTGACTGCTGTCATCTGCCCCATGAGCCACTGGGCTGCAGTTACGGTGGGGAAGGGAGCACCTTGAGAAGGAAAAGCTCTGAACTTGTGGTTCTTGTCCATTGTAGTGGTGGTTTTTCAAGATTATAGTTCTCATGTTTCTGCCTGCCTGCATTTACTTTTCATGGACTTCAAGTATTTATTTTAATGTTTTTCTTCAATTTTGATAATTGTCTTCTGGGAAGGAACTAACTCCACCCCCTCCCCTTGCCATTACCGAAGTCTCACCTGAGAGAGGATTTGGGAGATCTTGTGAGAACAAAGTGGATTCAGGCACCTGAAATTCTGTGTTCAGGCTTCTCAAGCTGAAATACGAGGAGGCCCAGGATCTGGGCACAAGCTGACTGCACATACCCCACAGTGACAGAGGAGGATGCCCCTGCACCACCTCTCATCCACTGCTTCTATAGTATTAGCAAAAATATGCTCTGTATATGAGAATTTTCTTACATTATCTGCACTGAGTCACCAGAAAGGCAGCGAAGTTTGAATGGAGAACTTGGAAGTGGTTGAGTTAAATCTGAAACAAGCTCCGCCTTGTCCTCCATCGTCCTCAGAAGCTGCAATGACCATGACTCTTCCCATCTGACGGCTGCTTTGTAGCCTTCATCAGGGAGATGCCCATATTCCACCCTTTGCTCTGGGCATTTGCACTGGAGGCTTCTCTCCAGAGAAGGGCACCAGCCCTCAGAGATGTAAGTGCATCGGCGTCATCAGATCCTCCTGAGTATGAATTGTTATCCCCCCAAGGAACAACGGAGGATTTTCATCTCACACGGGGTCTTCTCACATCACCAAGGTATGAAAAGTGTATGGAATCGTCCCTGGGAAGGGGACATGGCACAATTTCTTGAGGGCCAATCTCGTACCCGGAGGCCTCAGCAAACTGCCAAATCATGGGTCGGGAGAAGACAGTTCTCAGCTGTTCTACTCTGTTCAGCTCTGAGGGACTTGACTGCAGATCAGGCACCTGCTTGTGAAGCATGGTTCACTGATGGACAGCTCGGTGTTCCCGTGTGGCAAATGCAAAAAAGCACTGTGGCCATCCACCAATGATGGGAAGCTGCTACCAGCACAGGGCAATGGAGACTCGTTGCACATTATTAGATTAGAAATGTCCCTGGATCTGATTGTCCCCATGTGTTTCTTTGTTAGTCTGTCAGGTAGGAGTCCCTCACGTTCTGGCTGGAAAATACCGGAGAAGGTGTTATGTGCTGACTGAATTTTAATGAGATGATATCTTTGAAATCTCTAATCTCTCACAAGGTTTTCCAAAAACTAGTTAACCAAACTCCAGAGAAGTAACCAAGATGCCTTTTGGTGCAAGAACCATGAGTCCCTCTCCCTGGACCCTGAGCATGATTCTCAGGAATCCTTAGGACGTCAGGAAAACTCCTGTCTCCCAGGCCTGTGGACAGTGCAAGTGCCAAGGACCTTCCACAAAGTGGGGAGGAGGAAAAGGTGCTGAGGAGCTGGCAGTCTCTCTTACACAGAGTGCGAAGGAAATCACCTCCTCATTCATAATACGCAGTGTAACCTCCCTCTCTTCGGTGCCACAGCAGTCTTCACCTTGGCTTGTCCTGGATGTTTCCTCCCGGGGCTGTGATGTGTCCCAGATGCCCGTGCTGCTCCAAGTCAGCTGACACGGGCTCTGGAAGAAGAAATGAAAGACAATTTGTTCACCGTGGAGTCGAGTTCATTTAAAAGAGGAAGAAGGGACACAAATTCTGGCTTTGAGCTGGTCCCGCCATGAGGTGAACTCATTCAGGGCTTGTCTTCCTCAGAGGTTCATGAACTTGAGGGATGTGTGTTGTTTGTTGGGTCACTTTGAAAAGCTAAGTGAACTGCAACAAAGAGCAAGACCTTTCAAATGAAGGGACATTGGGTTTGATATTGATTTTGTGTCCAAGTTGTGCAACATGAAGAGATGATAGAAATTCTCTAGGTTTGGTTTTATCATGACTAAAAGAATTGATCACAAGTGATGTGAGTAGAAAACAGTGTTCCCTTGGTGCAGCCGCTCTGGAAAGCAGTGTGGAGGTTCCTCAGAAAATTAAAAATAGACCTACCTTATGACCCAGCAGTAGCACTGCTAGGAATTTACCCAAGGGATACAGGAGTACTGATGCAGAAGGGCACTTGTACCCCAATGTTTATAGCAGCACTCTCAACAATAGCCAAATTATGGAAAGAGCCTAAATGTCCATCAACTGATGAATGGATAAAGAAATTGTGGTTTATATACACAATGGAATACTACGTGGCAATGAGAAAGAATGAAATCTGGCCTTTTGTAACAACGTGGGTGGAACTGGAGAGTGTGATGCTAAGTGAAATAAGCCATATAGAGAAAGACAGATACCATATGGTTTCACTCTTATGTGGATCCTGAGAAACTTAACAGAAACCCATGGGGGAGGGGAAGAAAAAAAAAAGAGGTTAGAGTGGGAGAGAGCCAAAGCATA
>NW_026057580.1:10848232-10886506 GCF_023721935.1 Panthera uncia
GGGGTATTGAGGAGGGCACCTTTTGGGATGAGCACTGGGTGTTGTATGGAAACCAATTTGACAATAAATTTCATATATTGAAAAAAAAAAGAAAACAGTGTTCCTTTAGTTTCTCTATAATTTTCCCACACTTTAATGACCGTAAATGACATGTCTGTGAGTTGGATTCCCACTATAGAACTTGCTCTCTTCCTTCCCCTGTATGGCAATGACCCACAATCTCACACTACATTATAACCTCTGCACTCTTACAAAGTAGATGGGGCAACAAGCATCTACAGCAAATTCCCTTCTGAACTCTGAAATGCTCCTGACTGTCCAGCATGTCCGTCTTCCTTGTGATTTCAGGAAGTCTGTTTTCAAGGGCTGGGGACACAGGTCTGGGGGCTGGAAGCTGCACCCACTTCCTCCTGGAGGGAAGGAAGGGACCGTGGTTCCATGACCCCAGACATCTCTCTGAGAGTGAGAGGCTCCTCCAGCCTGAGAGACCAGCACTGCTGTCATCTGTGAGGGGCCTCAGATAAATGGCCTCTCTCCTTACCAACAACTAAAGAGATCAGAATAAGGTAGCCAGAGGTCCATGATCCTTTCTGGCCTGAGAGCATGGAAGTTGTCGGGCATAGCTGAGTGTGAGAGCCACATGGCTTCTTCACAGGGAAACGTGGATCAGTCACACCCTCACTCCATAGTGGCAGCAAGGGCACAGGACAGCCCTTGGTTTGAAAGGGAAGCCCTGGTCCATTACTATTATGTTTAGAATTGAACAGTTTACTTCTCTGTAATGTTCTGTCCATGTGAAGTGACTAAAACTTTCAGAATTTCTAAAAAAGTGGAAGGACGTTTTATTCAAGCCATAGTGAGGACAGCTGGCCAGGATACACAAACCTCACAAAGAAGATAGTGCTTCGAAGGAAGGGATATTTGTGCAGAGTATGTGTGTTTTTATGAAAAGTGTCAGTAACCATCACAATGAAAGATATTCCAGAACAACTTATGAACATCAACTCTCTGAAAGAAGTTTGTTTTCCAAACATTTACCTCTTCCAATTGCACAAATTTCTTTAAGGTGACTCTAGCAGGTTTGGTATCTTTTTCAGCTGCTTTTGCCATCTTAGCACTGCTTGAGGCCAGATCTGCTAGGTATCATGGTTTCCATCCAAATATTCAGAGAGTATTACTTAATCTTGTTAGAGGTTTATTTAATTATTTATCTATTTTTAAATTTTTTTACAGCTGACTTTGTGGAAGATAAATGCCATCATTATACATTTTATTTATCACTTCTCATACCCAAGATTAGAATTTGCCATGTACATTCACTTAATTTACAATGTCAAAAAATGGGCGCCTGGGTGGCTCAGTCAGTTAAGCATCAGACTCTTGATTTTGGCACAAGTCATGATCTCAGGGTTGTGGGATCGAGCCCGGAGTATGGCTCTGTGCCAAACATGGACCTGCTTAAAGATTCTCTCTCTCTCCCTCCCTCTGCCCCGCTCCCCTGCTCTCTCTCTCAAAATAAATAAACATTGAAAAACTGAAATGTCAAAGAAGCTACCACAATTGTAATAGAGTAATTAAAAATAGTTTTTTTTCAATTTGAGTAGAGTTGACACATAATGTTACATTGGTTCCAGGCGTACAAGGTAACGTATGACAAGTTCACACATTGTGCTCTCTCCACCACAGGTGTAGCTGCCCCAACACATCCTGTTACGGTATCAGTGACTGTTCCTCATTCTGTGCCTTCTATTCAGTCACTTCTTTATTCCCTAACTGGAGCCTGTGTTCCCGCTCCCCCTCACCCACTGTCCCAACCCCCACACCCTCCCCTCTGGCAACCAACTCAGATCTTCATTTACTGTATGATAATACGTGTGAATAAAAAGTGTCTTGAAGTAAATATTTAAAGTGATTTATTTGAATTCACATTTCACTGTATCATCCTGAAATCACTGAATACATGACTTACACAGTACCAGGTTAGAATATCCAGAAATTTCTCTAAAACTTTGTGTGAGACCCTGAACTTTGCGGCCACACTGGCACCATGGGTACACGTGTAACCGTGTCACATCTTATTTGAGCACTGATGACTACCTTTGATGCACTGGATTCTCAGATCAACAAAACCCTCCTTCTTACACGTCTTCAATTTAGTATTTAAGTGATGAAAACACATTCTCATGACATAGTTGAAACGACACTGATAATGATTTTTTGCTTGATTTATAAGTTGTCCAAATACTTGTCTTATTCTGGCGGACACACGGTTTGCAGCCAGCAGCACAGTGACAGGGACCGCAGTCACATGTGCTGCTCACAGTCCGGTCACAGCCTTCGTTCACCATGTAAAATGCTCTGCTTCACTGCACAGTAGATAGTGTGACTTCTGATGGCACTTTTCCCATGTTGGTTGCTCTTATCAGCCCTGTAAGGGTTATTATACAAAGTTTTACTAATCCAATGACTTGCCGTGTGAAGGTAATTTATAATGTTCTTCACATTGTTCTTCTTAATTATTGCTAATTGTTCGTTGCATTCTGAGCACTGACAGCATGTGCTTAGCAGGTCCACATTCACACAGCTTTGGAGCATGATTTGCGTGTAATATTTACATGGTTAGCAAGAGTAAGACACCAGTGAGGTTTGAAAAAAAAAAGGCAGGGATTTTTTAAAAGTTTTTGTTATGCAATATAGTGTTTCCTTTGAACTAGATCTTACACAATGTGGAAGCCATTCCCACTCATTATAAGGTTTGTACAGTATTAGATGCTCTGTGACACAGCAGGTTGTGATTCATTGCTAGTGTTATGGCTCCCTGTTCCCTCTCAGACCCGGAAGATTCATGACTAGTATATTTCAAAGCAAAGTTAAGGTGTTGAAACTTTGTCACTTCATTCTTATTGTGTATTCTTAGTATTTTATTTATATTCTTGAATCTGTATCTATTATCTCCACAACAATTGTGGCAGACTGACACTGAAAACAAAGGAAAAGTTGTGCAACACGAGGGTAATGATAAGTTGAAGACTCCTAATCTCAGAGGGAAGAAATACAACCCAGGTCCTTGTCCAAACTGCCTTCGGATCACGTCTGCTGTGTCAGCTGTGCTCACACACCCAGCTGGCCCGCCTGCCCTGCACATTTTGGACCTCCGGCCCCACTCCAGTCCCATGAGCTGCTTCCTTAAAATACACCCACCTCTCCCTCGATGCACGTATCTTATTGTGTCTGTTTCTCTGAGCACCCTGACTAACACAGTACTGTGAGGGGCATGAAGGATAGGGACCTACAAAAAAGAAAACTCACCCTTGTCATGGAAAGTACAGTGGCAGGTGGTGAACGTGCAATCACGTGATGCTCACTGGCCACAGCTGCATGTGAGCAGGAGCTACTCACCTTCCCTGGGATGCAGCGGGGGTAGGGGGGCAAACTGTCCCTGAGGAAGTAACATGTCCGCAGACACCAGAGGGAGGCCAGACCAAAGGCTGTGGCAGGGAGGTGGGGAGAGTGTGCCACATGAAGGAAGAAGGAGGGATCAAAGGTCCTGGGGTGGGATAGACTAGACTGGGGACAGAACAGGAGCAGGGACTCTGGGACAAGAAGAGCTGAAGGCTGTGCCTTCTCTCGGGGCATCCTTCCCTCCACCTGTCCCTCCTCCTTCACACTCATCACCTGGATCCTGGGTGACTTCCAGGGCCTTACAATTGTCCCATAGAGAGCTGGGAGGCCCTGGGCCTTCTAGCCTCATGGCTTAGTGCTAGAGATAAAGAAGCTGAGGCCACAGAGGGGAGTGGTTTCTCCAGGAAACAGAGGGTGTGGGGGGGGGCCGGAATCCCCTGACTCTGGGGCCAGTGCATTTTCCACAGTGACAGGGAGGGTGATGTGAAGGAAGGGGACCTTGGTCAGGAGAGCAGTGGGACTAGCAGGGGTTGAGATGCTACAAGATCACAAGGGGGACCTGGGGAGGGTCCCATTCCAGGCTCCTCACACCTCATTCTGAGCCATGAGAACATTTCTAACTGTCCCCCACTCCTCCTGATGCCTCCACGTCTTCAAGCCCTGCTCAAGATCAACTTCTTCATGGCACTTTTCAGATATGGAGGAAGGTTTCTTTTTAGTTCTCTAAATTATACCAGTGCACGATGGGTGTGGGATTTGAATATCACAATCACTTGTGTGAGGAGAGGGGGTCTGGAAGAGTGTTGTGTAATTGTCTTCCTATTCTTTTATGTTGTGTGCCCTACTCTCCTATTACACAACACACACGCACACACGCTCACACTCCTTCCCCACACATGGATAACTAGGTCCTCAGTAAGTACTGGAGCTTCCTCTGAACGCACTGGTTCCTGCTTCAGGAATGCACTGTGTGCAGTATTTCTCCTCAGCTGTGTCTCAGTCACCTCCAGGAGTCCCTGCATTTAGTGCCTTGGGCTCCATGGGTGACCAACCCTTCATCTGCCATGACAGTGAGAAGATGAAGACAAAGTCTTGAGTCCAGGGGTTGATGGAGGAGCCAAGGTATTTTGACAAGACCAAGTTCTTCACAAGCCAGAGGAAGAGTAAGCACTTAAATCTGAGAAATGTGCAGCGATACTACAACCAAACCACAGAGCATAGTCTGAACAAAGAGCACCCACGAAAGCAGGCAGGTTGGTGCCGGTCAGAAAGCAGAAGGCGCTGTGCAGACATCAGCCCAACCCCCAGGGACCTGAGACCCTCTCATCAGGAACTCCCCTAGTGGCAGCTGGGGCAGGCAGGTGTGCACAAGCTGTCACTGGAGAGTGAAGGCGGCTACAGTCTGGTCAGAGGGGCAGGGTCTTTGTATCATTGATTAATTAGCTAACTGACTAAGCCAACTCAGTGGGTCAGGGACACTTCTTTAGGTCACTGTAGGTTGGGCACCAGAAAGGATGACCTACTGTTTGACCTCATAGAGCTTACAATTAAGATGAGGAAGCAGCCATACTTCTGTGATCGCGTTATTGAGCTTGTGAGGCACACTGAGAGATCCTGAAGACAGGTACCTCCTTAGATGTCAAATGAAAAGCAGAGAAGTGGTCACAGAGTTGACAGGCCAGACACCTCATTGAGAAGGGAAAGTGTGATGAATGATGTGGAACTTTGTGTAGAGTCTGATGTGTGTGTATGATTTGAGTTGATGGGAGAGGGGTGGGGTTCCAAGCAGGGAGAGGTTAGGGTGGGCAAGGTGTGGGGTGAAAGTGGACAGAGTGATTTCAGGGCATAGGTTATAGTTTAATAATTTCCAGTTAGTGTCATGAGAACTTAGCATATGAAACACTTAGTGAAGGGCCTTGCATGTTGAGTCAAGGCATAAACCAGTGAGAAGCACAACTAAAGCTGAAGAGGGAGGCTGCTCAGATTTTACCACAGATCCGTACAGGATCGTGAATTCAACAGTTTGCCAGATGGTTTTGTTACAGGCACCGAGAGTCCTGCCTTCTAAGGGCTCGCAGCATAGGAGGAGAGAGACATTGTGCAGTGAAGTTTGGTACTGTGTGTAAGTAATGGACCAGGATCTTTTGTAAAGCTTTCCAGAAAGTGAGAACAAATCTAAAAAGAGATGCTCCTATGATTCTCATCATGTAGGAAATGACAAACATTTTACGAGCTGTGTGCAAGAACTGTTGGAGGACCAATGTATATCCTTCTTTTATATCACAAGATCATAGTCTACAGGGTGAATGTTCCCTGCAGAGCAGCCCGGTGGGGTGGTGCAGGAACAAAAGCTGGAGGGCCTCTGCTGGCATGCTCTGCCCTGACTGACACTGCCTAGTCCTGGAGAGGATTGGGCAGGCCCCCAACCCTGCAGTTCACCATACTGGGGGCTCCAGGAGGACACAAGATGGTGGGCGGTGGCAAGATGGCTAGGACAATGACAACCACCTGAGTCTGGACATGGACCTCTGCCATCTATGGTCATCTCATCATTGCCCGCTATCCTGGCACAGATGGGAGGCCAGTAGGCATCATGGTTTGTAGTAGATGCTTTAGAAGACCTTGCCTTAGCCCTCCCTGTTTTGTCTACCACAGACCCTACCAGAACACATATGACCCACCACCCCCTCTCTGACTGTCAGGTCACCCTGATGTATGGTGTGCCCTGGGCTTTTGCCCCGTACATATCACCATGACCTAGCAGTGTGCCAGGGAGCACCAGACCCAGGACAAGAAGCTTGTGGAGACCAGGCAGAAGAGGATGGAACCATAGAGAAGTGCTTGGCCATTGTGCTGTCTTCTTGAGAGGAGCACAGATTCACATGCCATGTGTAACATGAAGGACTGCATAAGCCCATCACCATGCGATAGGATAAGGGAGGGGATGAGGAGTGGAGCCACATATCAGGGAAACAGGAGCCCTTCTAGAGACTTGCAGCAGAGTCCAGGCACAGAGACACCCCTCACGTTTCCTTTACTCCTCAGATCCATTTTCCCAGCACTATGCTCATCGAGAGGGCATCTGCTGACCAGGTTCTCCTTGGAGCTCTCATCACTGGGGTTGTTTGAGCAGCAGTTTAGATGGTCAGAAGTAGAGTTGCTGGAGGTGTGCTCTAGAACAACAAGAACTCGGGTGGGGAAGAGGTCCAGGTTTCTTCATTCTGATCTAGAACTTCCTAACCTCAGTGTCCTGTTCATTCTGAAGGTAATGTGGCAACATCTTTCTGTGTAGCAAAGCCTGGGGTGGGGGGTGGGGGGCACACCAGGGTGCGAGAGCAGTCAGAAGAAGGTGAGAGGCTGAAGACCTGCTGGACCCCCAGAGTCCCAGTACCAGGTGGGCAGTGCACATGGCTGCCGCTGGATTCCAGGATCTCAATCTAAGGTCACATCTCCCACTCACTTAGGAGAGCTCCAGGAGCAGGCATGCTGAGATCCAGAAAGTACCAGAGTCCCTAGGGAGTGGGATTCTTTCTAGTGAGACAAATATTCTCTGGTGTTTCTCCCTCAAGATACTAAAATTTTTAAAATGATGAAGTGGGAGTGAGCCAGTCCCAGGGTGAAATGGCAAATGTGAAGGGAGTGTGTTATGTGTATGTGTGTCTGTCTGTCTGGGTGGGGTCACAATCCCATAGAAATGTGTATGGGTATTTGTGTATGGAGGTTTGTATAGATGTGTATAATTGAACATACATATGGGAGAGAGAGAGAGAGAGACAGAGAGAGAGAGAGAGGGCACCCACTGCTCTGAGGATTCATCAACTGTACCTCCACACTGGCCATTTCATGGTTGCCTCACCACCACCCCATGGGATATATGTGACAGAACAGCTCTTCATCTGCAGGAAGTGAGAGGGGCTCAGGCTGATGAGTGACAGGAAGCACTGGTACTTGTCATGTAGGAGGAAGAAAACAGGAGCTACATTGGTGGGAACTCTCTTCCTCCCCAGAGTTCTTGTAAGGGATTTGCATGAACTGATTCATTTCAACCTCATAATAGTCCCATGAGATAGGGAAAGCTATCAATTCCAATTTATAGGCAAGGAAATCAAGATCACTCAGAAGTTACATGACTCAATTGGCTGAGCCATGATTCTAACAAAACAGTCAGACTCCTGAGCCCAAGAGCCCACCGTTTTTTGTTTGTTTGTTTTGTTTTGTTTTGTTTTTCATTCTTGGACACTGTTCACCTGCTGCATTGAGTCACCTCATTCTGTGGCTCTGACAGCTTCTCCTCCTCCAGCACTGAGTCTTGTGAAGAGTATGCATTTCTCACAGTCCCTATAAGTAAGTCCATGGGGTTTGAAGTGACAGAAGAGTTGGTTCTACATGGCTGATGGAGTTGGTTTGCTGCAGATGGTGGGAGAGAGGGTCACACCTGGGCTGTACGGAGTCCACGGTGAGTGCATCTGGGCTGTGAGGTGGGCTGTCCACAATGCTGAGGGGGAAAGACCAGCTATAGGGGGTGGGGGCAGAGTTTCTTCATCACTGTTCTATTCACAGCCCAAAAGCACAGCCCTGTGCAGGCCTGAGAGACACTGGGGTGGCCATTCATGTCCTAATCCCTGCTGTCCCTGTCTTCTCTGTTTCTAAGTGACCTCCTGGTGATACCTGCTCTCCAAGGTGAGAGGTGAGGCCAAGTCTAGCCTCACTCTCCTCAAGGTACTTCCTCCTATCCTGCCTTTCCTCACTCATGGGGCCTCCCAGATGCAGGAAGAGCAAAGAACTTGACATTCATGTTGTAAAGAGAAAACAGGATGTCTGTCTTCAAGAAATGGAAAGCCTGCCTTAGGGGGAGGACTGAGAGTTCCCTTGTTGGTTGGGCTGGGGGCCTCAGTGTCTTGCTGGATGTAGACAGAACACTGAAATCAGTTTCTGGTCTTTCTAATGCAGCTGCTGGCCTCAGCAAAGCTTGTAATTTGAGCAGATAGTAGAAAACTGACGAGGTGTTATATGATCCAACATCACCACTGCCACATTTTATTGGTTAGAGGATTTCCAGGTCCCACCCACACTCAGTGGGAGGAGACTCCCCAAGCCCAGTGGACCAAGAGGTGGAGCCCATTGGGCTTTATTATAGAATCTGTATGCAACAGGGTGTTCCAGTTGACAGATGGCAGGAATGGAGGGTACCACATTCTCTAAACTGGGTGGATTCATACACAGGTGCCCAATCACTGAACAAGATGATTATCACTCTGAGTGTCTCGTTGGAGAAGAGAACTGCACAACTGAGCTGTGTTATTAAAGCAGAGTTCTAGATACAAGATTCACATTATTGTTTGGAAAGGTCTGTCTCAACTTTGTCAAGCCTCAGAGGTCATCTTCTCTGAACACTTCACCCTGGACTTGTCAGACCTTCTAAACCTCTAGGAAAGCATTATCACTAAACTGAACTTTTTCTTTTTGCCTTCTTGTGTCATGCTCCCAGGCAAATCCTGGTCTCCCACAATTTCTTCCAGTTTGCCACATACAGGATCCCACAAAGTCACTTCTTGTGATTCCACTTTGTTGGTTTCTTTCCCTTCATCCATTTACTTTCTTAATGATATTCTTTTGTATTGATGAGTCAGTTACATAAGAAAGTTAGTATTCTCTACCTAAAAGTTTTCACTAATTTTTGGACCAAATGGGCAAAGTTTCTCTTTCCAAGTCTCAGCTCATTCCCACACAGGGACAAGACACAGAGGTAGGGTTCCTGGAAAGTCAGGGATTGGCACAGAAGCTCATCAGCAGGAGACATTTAGGTCACAAGGTATGTACCTGCATCTTCTTTTTGTCCCTAGCATGAGGCACAACACCAGGCCCACAGTAGGCACTCAACAAGCTTCTGCCTGGAGGGTGCTTCCCAGAACTCATTATACTAGTTGCATTTACCAGGTTATTCACCTCGCTGTGAATTCCTTTTTATTTCTGTAACTGTGGCCTAGCGGAGAGCTGACCGTCTACTACTGCCCAATATCTGTCTGCTAAATGGAGGTAGGCATTCTTGGTAATTCAAAATTCATGTCAACTGACTGAGACATGCACAAGATATAAAAACTTTGTATAACATAAGGGAGTACAGAGTGAATAGTAAATTTCCTCCTCCATCCTATCCATTTTTAAAAATTTAAGTAGAGCAAAAATCATCCTTATTCCATAGTGATAGAGTCATGGGAGCACAGAGGCACTCAGATTCAAACCAGATTCATGCACCAGCCTCCCATGAGGCTATGTGTATCTGTGTGACTACAATCCAGCCATTATGGTGAAGCAGAATGAAGTAGTAGGTGTTGCCCTGAAAGGAGGGAAACTTCCTCTTTTCCTGCTTTCTCTACATGGCACATGGACCATGGACATGGTCTTAGGTACTCTGGCTCATGCTACTAAGGGCAACTTCACAGGTCACAGGAAGCTGCATGCCTGGACAGCCTTGTGGGGCAAAGATACCCTCACAGCCATGGATGGCTTGACTCACTCATGGGAGACACATAGAAGCTGCGTCCCGTTCATCCCACTGGAGCTGGATTCTGCTGCACGCAACTGAACTAATACATACAGAGGGAGGAGGACTTCCAGGAGTCTGTGGCCATGGTGGTCTGTTCTGGAGATGAGCAGAGATATATACACAGGGCACCAGTGTGGGTTCCCTGGGACAGTGTCCTGGGTTGGAGGAAGGGAGAGCTGGGCCACAGGGGCATCACAAGAAGACTAGAGACTATTCTCCTTCTCATTTTCTGGTCATGGGGCTGCCCTGGGGGCGTGTTTGGCTCCCAAGGTGTTACCTTTGGGAGACGTTGTTTCTTCCCTTCTCTTCTTGTCCTGTTTACAGAGTTCACCTGTCCTTCCAGCCATGATGACCATCACTGCTGGTGACCTTTTTCCTCCTCCTCATGCCATCTGTTGGCAGTGGCTGTGCAGGTTGAGGTCTATAGAAGAACCCCTCAGGAGGGAAAGGAATGCAGGGTCATTTGTCATTGTTTCCATCAGAATCCCGTACTTCCCCAGCCTGGCTTGACGGCCCACCTGGACACACTTGACTCCAGGTCCCTCATGTCTTGTGCTTGGTGTTCCCAGATATACTTTGTGTGACTTCACCCTATTCTATTTGTTACCAGCAAGTCACTATAACCAGCTTCTGTTCCCACAGTGGCTGTCACTCAAGGGCATGAATACAAGGGGATGGGTACTTTGGAGTCATCTTAGAGTCTGCCTACAACAGGGGTGACTTTGGGAACTACTGGAATGCATGGCGTCTCACAGGGCTATGGCCGGGAATGCAGAGACTAGTATAAATGAGGAGTTCAAGTCCAACAGTGTTGATGATCACTCCCTGGGAATCCAGAGCAAAATCATGATGCCAACGTTGTTGCAGCTGGACACGGCCTAAGACTCCACCAGCCAGGTGACCACATACCAGACTCTGACTCAGGATGTGGAGACAGGGAAGCTGGGACAGTGCTGATGCATTTGGCACAGGCGATGTGAGTGGCAGTCCTGTCATCCACCTGCCAGGAGCAGCAGCCATAGCAGTCCTTGCCTCATGGACCAGTGGGGTGAACGGTGGCATCTGTGACCAGCACCATGGACAGTGGTTCTTATTTGGGCCTTGATCTAGGGTGGGTCTATGGATTTTCCTCCTGGCCATTGGCCTCAGGACTGTTCTGTAGCCTTGGCTGAAATAAATGACACATAATACTCTAAGTAAATATATACATGATATACATTTACCTATAAATATATATACTCATAAAGTATAAATATACTTTGCTTTATACTTTTTATATTTATCTTAAAAGACATTTTAGCATTTATTAAATATAATTTATATTTTATATTACACATTTAAAATGGATATTATACATCTCCCTGACTATATATACATATATGTATATGTATATAGCAAATATGTAAATATTATGGTAAATATATATTGTTTCAATTAAAACAACTTGGACTCTGTTGTTTAAAACAAAGATAGAGAATCTATCTATAATCTATCCACTTGTAGAGAGCAAGGATTCAGTACTTTTTTCCACTTTCATGGAGATAGAATTGACATATAACATTTTATAAGTTTAAGAGCACAACGTTTTGATTGGATACATTTGTATACTGCAAAACGATTACCACCATAGAGTCAGCTACACCTGCATCATGTCTCAGTAACTTGTGTGTGTGTGTGTGTGTGTGTGTGTGTGTGTGATGCAAACATTTAAGATCTACACTTAGTATCTCAGACATTTTATGTTGAGCTGATAACCACTTCCTCTGTCTGCCACCTGACATGCCCCATGGGAGAGAAACTGTTTCTTCCAGCATATGTTGCATTTGTCTTCCTAAAAACACCCATTTAAATATGGATGTAAGACTCCTTCCCACAAGGAGGGCTCTCATCAATGATTTCAGTGATCCTGGTGGAACCCCAGGATTGCTTGTGGCTTTGTTAAAAATAGTCAGGTGTCCCCCTCGACCTACCATCTTAGAGTGTGTGCGTGTGTCGGGGAGGTGGGGGGTCAGGAATCACTTATTTAATAGACCCCACAGGAGAGGCTGAGGCACAGCCATGTGGGAATCCTATTTTATGTGCTTGTTCCTCGGTGTGTGATCTGAAGACCAGCAGCAGCACCAACCTTGTTATAAACCCAGAATCTCATGCTCTATTGCAGACTGTGTAGCTCTTCCTAAGTCCAGGAAATTCCAGTGGACAATGAAGGTTGGGTCTCCCTGGTCTATGTGCCTTCTAGATGTAGAACCAGAACTGTTCAGTATGTGCATGTACTCTGATCACTTGCTTAGAACTGAGGAGTCCAGGGTTTGGTCCTGTTCCTTTCTCTTCTATAGCCATCAATCCCTTGGTGACCTCATATGCTGAAGGTTCTAAGCATCATTTATATGGGGTCACCTCCATATCTATTCCTCCAACCTAGATATTTCTCCCACCCTGTACTCTATATCCAGATGGAACTTCACTTGCGTTTCTAATAATCTCAGATTCAACATTCCTAAATTGGGTGCCTGTGATGCAGCTTCCCCAAATGTCCTACTTCCAAAATCTTCCCTGTCTCGTTGGAAGACACCCCCCTTTTCTTCTTGCAGTCTGAAGTATTGGATGCTGTCCTTGATTCCTCCTTCTCACAACCCAGAAGTAATACATTAGGACATGCTGCAAAGTTCATCTTTAAATGTATCCAGAACATACACACACACACACACACACACACACACACACACACTAACCAGACTACAGCCACTTCCTGTTACTTTCTCTCTTCAAACCCCAAAATAAATCCAACATCCCCCCTCCTGGAAACTACACTGGTTTCCTACAGTTTCCGTACTGGTCTCCCGCCCTTCACCTCTTGATTCTGCACAGCAGCAAACAGATGCTTCTAAAGAGAAGTAGTCCCAGGTGGACCATCTGTTCTACACCATCTAGTGACTCCACATGTCACTCAGAGAAAACTCAAAAGCCTTCTAATCCTAAAGTCTAGACATCTGACCGCATTTCACATGCTCTCGGCTCCAGCCACAGTGGCCTCTCACCCTTCCTTGAACAAGGACACGCTCCTGCCCTAGTGCGTGTGCCTGGAGATTCCCCTGCCTGGAAAAAACTCCCTGAGACATTCTCTTCAACAATTCCTTGTGTCCTGCACACCTCTCCTGAGGTCAGCTTCCCAGTGAGGCTCACACTTACCACCCTAGTAAAGTAGCCACCTTCCCTGTCTCCACACAGGTAACTCTCTGGGTCACCTTCCTCAAAGCACCTACCAATTTTCAATTTATTTTTGTATTTTTTTAATGATTATATTTGAGACGAGGGAGACAGAGCACAGGTGGGGGAGGGGCAGAGAGAGAGGGAGACACAGAATCTGAAACAGGTTCCAGGCTCTGAGCTGTCAGCACAGAGCCTGATGTGGGGCTCGAACCCACGAACCATGAGATCATGACCTGAGCCGAAGTCGGATGCTTAACCGACTGAGCCACCCAGGCACCCCAACCAATTTACAATTTAAATACTTCCCTTATTTACCACATTTATACAATATACAGTTGACTCTGAATTATACTGGTGCGAACTGTGCACATCCACCGATATGTGGACCTTTTTACAACAAGTGCTGTCAATGCACTTTCTCTTATGCTTTCTTACTATTTTCCCCAGCCTAATTTATTGTAAGAATACATGTTACATATACATATAATGTACAATATATGTGTTAAATGACTGTTCATGTTTTCAGTAAGGCTTCTTATCAACACTACGTTATTAGTGGTAATATTTAAGTTTCAGGGGAGTCAAAAGTTATACTTGGATTTCTGACTGCTCAGTGGGGTCATTGCCCTCAGTCCCCACATTGTTCCAGGGTCAAGTGGAGTCTGTCCCTCACCCCTAGGACATAGTCTCCACAAGACCAGCACATTTGCCTTTGCTTACTTACTGAGGTGTTCTAGATGAAAAAAATAGCAGGTCCTGTACGTGGCACACGACATTATCAGTGGAACGATTGGTCAGCGGAGAGGACTTGTGTCTTCTGGATGAGCCTCAGCACAGCCCGTCCGTGGCAGCTCCCGCACAAAGTGCCCCCACCTCACCATTAGTGCTGCCTCTACTTACCCCAGGGCTGCCCCTCCCTCTCTCTGCTCAGCTCCCCCCTCCCACAGTGTATCCCCTAAACAGCACAGCACACAGTTACATTCCTGTCTTCAGAATCACTGTATTTAGGTTCTATGGGGCTCTTTCTCCAACCAAATAGAAATCTACATTAGACCCTGCTTTATAAACCCATGAACGTGGATGGGAACCAGCACCAGTATCATTAGAACTAAGGACAGGAAGAGGGGGCAGAGAGTCAGGGAAGGTAGAAACTAACTGAAGTTGAACAAGGATGAGAAACTCCCAGATTCCTCTCTGTCTACCTCAGGATGTAAAGAATATTCCAGACAACAACTCTAGAGGGAGGAGATGGATGAATCTGAAAATTCATCTCTCCAAATCCCAGAGACTCCTGTGTGCAGGGCCCACCTAGGCCTGCAGAACGACAGCCCAAAGGACTCCTGGTGCTGTAACCACCGGGGTCATCTGGAGAGAAGGAGACAGGAACTCGGACACACGAGCAAGAACAGGCCTGATGCTCCATAGAAACAAGGGGAAAAAAAACACCCAAAAGATGGGCCTGAGGTCACAACCCAGGATGGAGCCTGGGCTGACCCAGTCACAGGAAGCTCTTGCTGTACAAGGTCCTGGTGACAGGTGACGTCCACGTCCCTGTGGTCACGGTCCTGGTGAGACAAGGTTCCACAGAAGGGACAAGGACAATGAGCAGAGACAATGACCCAGCTGAGGAGGGAGCACGACACACCAAGGACGCACTGAGCACCGACTGGACCCAGGCCCCGTCCACGCTCGGCTCCTCCAGCCCTCTCCTGTCCCCACCTGCAACAGACACGGCACAGGAAACAGCGGGTTCTGGGAGGTTCTCAGGGCTTTCATTTATTTTCTCTTGCAATTTTACAAACCTTCTCTTTTATTACCTCATCATCCCCACATGCCAAGAATTACAAAACACAAATTCATATCTGGATTCTCATTTTCAGTGGGGAAGTAAGGCGTCAGTACTCGGCCCAACATGAAAAAAAGACGGGGACGGAGACGGTCCAGCACTGACTCTGCTGGAACAGGAAAGCAGGTCAGAAAGTGAACAGGAATCAGTACGGGGAGGGGTCATGGTGGGCAGGGGGGGCCAGTCTCCTGTGTCCTCACAATATGCTAATAGGAAGGCAGACACATTCTGACACCATCTGCAGGAAGTCAGGGGATCTCGATGGCACCAAGTGGAGTGTGAACAGATCCTGTATCGCTCAGTCCCTGAGGGGCAGCAGGTCTCACACTGTGAAAAAATTAATCATGAACAGATTTAGATCAGTCACATAAGTCCCACATTCTCAACAGCCCCCCACATGTCAACATGTCCCTAATGCACCCACCCCTCCCCACTTCAGGCCCTCCGGAGTCTTACCTTTAGGAGCCATTAGAGATGAATCAGAGCCCTGAGTACTGTCATCGCCTGGGGTAGAACAAACAAGATGAGATCAGAGCCACAGGAGCTGAGACTAAAGGAGCAACTATGGGCGGGGGTGAAATCCCCATGGGGTCCTGTCTACACTATCCCAGGTTTCAGGGATCACCTCCTCCACACTTACGTGCAGCATGAGAGTAGCTTGGTCCTTTTCCTCCTGTGGAAGAAAATAGCATGTTAGACACCTGGGACAGCTGGGCCATGGGATCCTAGAGCAACCTCCAATGAAGTTTCCAGAATTCTGACTGAAGACCCAGGACAAGATTGGATACATGAAGAAACAGGTGTGTGTGAGGGGGTGGGAGGGGTGGGGTCACAGGACAACCACTTGCTGGAGGTCTGTCCGGAGCAGGGACCTTCCTCTCTGTCCTGTCACTGCTGGGAATCAGGTCCCCATCTCCAGAATCACCAAGTGAAAATCTGTTCTTCATTTTCACAAGTGCTTTGCTACAAAGTGAATGTAAGTAATGGCTCCAGAGTGGGCAGCTACATGTGTGTGGATGGAATTTGCCAGGAACCAGGCAGGACAATATGCTACCTAGGAAACCCCCCATCAGAACAAGAGAACTCAGATCCCCCACTCTGTTCCTACCTGAAAACTTCTTCCTCCAGATCACAGCTCCAACCACCACAGTGACCACAAGGACAACCACACCAGCCATGATGCCCAGGATGGTGATGGAGGGCAGAGAGGATGGCTCTGGAAAGGGAAGGAAGGTGAGGGGCCCAGACCTCTGGCTTCAGTCCTGACTCTGAAATTTCCAGAAGGGCCCTGCTTTCCCTGACACGGGGCTCTACCCCAAACCCTCCTTACCCCATCTCAGGGTGATGGGCTCGGGCAGCCCCTCGTGCTGCACATGGCACGTGTATCTCTGCTCCTCTCCAGAAGGCACCACCACAGCTGCCCACTTCTGGAAGGTCCCATCTCCCCCAGGTCTCGTCTCCACAAGCTCTGTGTCCTGGGTGTGGTCCTGCCCATCACGCTGCCAGGTCAGGGTGATCTCCACAGGGTAGAAGCCCAGAGCCCAGCACCTCAGGGCCACCTCACGGTCAGAGATGGGGTGGTGGGTCACCCGTGTTTTGGGAGATTCTGAGGAAGAAGAAACAGAGAATCCACACTGTGGTTTAGCTTTATGGGCCACTGAAACTGCATCCACGTGACCATCCTGAGGTGGACAGGACAAGTGGTCTGGATGGAAGAAGCACAAAACCCAGACCCCAGTCTAGCCTTTGGGATCTCCTGATCCTTGGTAAGTTCTGGAATCAGGGAGAGAGCCCGGGTGGGAGGCTGCAGATCTAAAGTGGGGAACACACTATAGTTCTGACTGTGGTGGAGGGTGAATGATTCAGAAAACCCGGAGTCAGATCTCCAAAGATGTTCTCAGGGAGATCAAGGCCTTGAGAGGGAAGGTCATGGTTCACAAGGTGGCTGCCAGGGTCAGAGGGAACTGCTGATGGGTTATTTCTGGGATGATCTCAACAGGCATCCCGGGGAGAGTCTGGATTCCTGTCTGTCCTTTATAGAGAAAATCACCCTCAAGGTGAGTCAGTCTCTAGTAGGCATATGAACTCCGAGGCGGATGTCCCTCTTCCCACCCGTGGGAGGGGCGCTGTCGTGACACTGAGTCCATTTTCCCTTCCTCGTGGGCAGCCAGCCCCAGTGGAGGGGAGATCGGGGGAGGCCCCGCGGTCCCGGTACCTGCGCGCAGCAGCCTCTCCTTCCCCATCTCCAGGTATTTGGTGAGCGACTCCACGCACACGCCCTCCAGGTAGTTCCTGTAGTGCTCTGCAGCACAGGCCACCTCCCACGTGTGGCGGGTGATCTGCGCCGCGGTGTCCGCCGCGGTCCAGGAGCCCAGGTCCTCGTTCAGGGCGATGTAATCCGCGCCGTCATAGGACACCTGACTGCCCGCGGAGGAGGCGGCTGTTCGGTCCGATATCACAGCCATACATCCACTGGATGTTGTGTGATCCTGTCCCCGCCCCCAGAGTAGCAGTGATTAAGGTGAAACCTAAAGTAAAACCGCCTATAAGCTCCCTCGGACTCTTCCAGGGTCGTGGGATGGAGGTCACGCGGCCTCAGGGCTGCGCTCAGACCCGGAGACTCGGGGCGGCCCCGGCGCGTCCGTGGGGATGGGGGTCGTGACCTGGACCCGGGCCCTGGCGCTCACCGGAATCGCTCTGGTTGTAGTAGCCGCGCATGTTCTGCAGGCTGACTCGAAATTTCTGTGCGTTGTCCTTCGCGTTCCGCGTCTCCTGGTCCCAATACTCGGACCCCACCTGCTCCATCCACGGCGCCCGCGGCTCAGACCTCGGATTCAGGGCGTCGGTGTCGAACCGCACAAACTGCGTGTCGTCCACGTAGCCCACGGAGATGAAGCGGGGCTCCCCGAGGCAGGGCCGGGACATCGCGGTGTGGAAATACCTCAGGGAGTGGGAGCCTGTGGACGCGGAGCGGCTGAGACCCCGCCCGACCCTCCTCCCCGCGCGGGGCCCGGGTCCCAGGGGGAGGGGGACGGGAGGGCAGGGCGAGGGGGACCCGAGTTGGGGAGAGCAGGGCGGAGTCCGGGAGGGTCGGGGGACGGCAGGCCAGGGCGGGGCGGGAGGCGGGTGGGGGTCTGGGGTGGGGCGGAGGACAGTCGCTGTCCCCATGGGTCCCGCTTCCCCGCCGGGTGGTCTCCTGGCTCCTGCCCCGCAGAGTCCCTTTCCTCCAGAACCCGCACTCACCCGCCCAGGTCTGTGTCACGGCCAGGGCCCCCGACAGCTGCAGGAGCAAAGTTGGGGGCATCACGACCCGCATCCTCGGGGTCTGGGGAGAAATGTCAGCCTCAGGAAGCGGGTGCTGATACTTGACACCCCGGAACCGCGGTGCCGCTGATTGGCTTCTTCTGAAACCAGACACTAATAGTGTGAAACGAGGCCGCGTCATCAGTATCCAGGCAGAAGGACCTGACACAGGTTGTGACAGGGAGAAGTGAAACCAGGGCAGATGGGGGCTCCCCAACACTGGGCTTCCCCGCCCCCGACACCGCCCTGGGGCCAGAGACCCTGAGAGGCGGGCCTGGGGACCTGGGACTTGGCCTGGACGCCTCACCTACTGCACAGAGCGCTCTTTGTCACACTGTGTCCCTGAGTCCTGGACCAGGAGCTGTGTGAGTCACTGATTCTCCAGCATTTTGTTCTCAGGATATCTCTACAGTCTTACAAATTAGTGAGGATCCCAGGGATAACTGTGTGCCTGTGGATTCTATCGATCCATATTTACCACAGTAGGAATAAAACAGGTTCAAATATTTATTAATTCATTTTCAATCATATGAAAACAGAAATATTGTTTGTATGGGAAGTGACATGTTCCCAAATAAAAGGGGCAGTGAGAATAGTGGTTTTGTTGCATTTTACATTTTTGCAAGTCTCTTTCTTGTCTGTCTCATTAGAAGACCACTGGATGTTCAGATTTGCTTCTGCATCTATTGTGTTGTTTTGGCTAAAGTAGATGAAAAAATTTATGTCCTTGACCACATATAGAAAAATAGCATGTGTCACAACCTTTTCAGATAATTATGGATATTCATCCTTGATTCTATATTAAAACTACACACCGTGTGTTTTCTGTGAGGTTATTTGCAAATTGGGACCTGAAACAGTATCATTGACTGTGTCTTTCTTTGTTACATTAAATCCATAGGCCCATCTGTACATGGAATGGATCTTGTACTAATGCATGAATGTTTTTGAGTAACATGTTGTGTGTTGTTTCACTAAGTAATACAGGTGTTCCAGCACTGATTAGAGTGGAATTGAATTCTCAAAAAGTCATTTGTTTTGGGGCACCTGGGTGGCTCAGTTGGTTAAGCATCCGGCTTTGGCTCAGGTCATGATGTCACGGTCCGTGAGTTCAAGCCCCGCCTGGGACACTGCTAAGAGCTCTGAGCCTGGAGGCTGCTTAGGATTCTGTGTTTCCCTGTCTCCCTGCCCTACCCCTGCTTGCACTCTGTCTCTCTCTTTCTCTCAAAATGAAGAAACATTAAAAAAATTTTTTTAAAGTCATTTGTTTTAATATCACAAATCCCAACCAACAAGGTGGTCAGTACTGAGAAGCTGTCAAACTTCTAGGTGGATCACAGTTTAAATGGGATGGGCTTCATGGGTGATGGGTTCTAAGGAGGGCACTTGTGATGAGCACTGGGTGTTGTATGTAAGTAATGAATCACTCAATTCTACTCTTGAAACTAATATTAAACTGTATGTTAACTAACTGGAATTTAAATAAAAACTTGAGATAAACAAAGTAATGGTAAAAAGCAGCGATTGCTCAGTAACCAGCATAGGGAGATGTTCGGTATTTTGTGGGTCGTACGGTGCCTTGTTTTTGTCCGTAATTGGACAAAGTTTTGTCATGGTTTCACAGTCTCCTTGTGTGCTGTCTATGTTCTGTGAGATGACTGGCTCATGTCCCACAGGAATAACATGGCCCAGTGTCAGCCAGCTTCTGACCACACTGAGGCCCAGCTGTCAGTGTCAGACCAGTTCCCGATTGAGGACTGCTGTTTCTTCTGTCTTTAATTCCATATTTTAAAGTAGCTAACACCCATCAATAATAATTAAAGGGTAGGACTCCTGATCTCATGGTTTGTGAGATGGAGCCCTCTGTCAGGCTCTGCACTGATAGAGTGGAGCCTACTTGGGATTCTCTCTCTTGATCTCTCTGTCTCTGTTCCCCCCCCTCCCCCCACTCATACTCACTCTGTCTCTCTCTGTCTTAAAATAAATAAATAAACTTTAAAAAAAATCTGGAAGGACTTTTAAATCCTTAAATATTCCAGTATACATTGGCCCTGTTAGTGTTCTTAAATACGTTTATTTCTTCTTGTATCACATCCTGAGGAGAAGCTTTCTCTCAGCTTACGGATTGTGCAACTTTTGACACTAAAACTACTCCCAGAATTAGGGTAGGTCTTAGGTTTAATGTTTCATAAGCCGGAATATCGGTCACGGTCGTTCCAGATCCTAGTTCCAATACTTATCCCTTTGTCATGGAGTACCTCCTTCCTGTCTCCTAACATGTCTGCCAGATTTGGTTACTCTTCTCTGTATCTCCTCAGAGGCCGATTTGTTCAGGAAAATGTGAAGCAAAGGAGAGAAAGGAAGAGTAATTATCTTTAGAGGAAAAAAGGAATCATGTAGCGGGGAATAAGAGGGACTTAGTAGGATTCATGTGGAGGGTATACTTCCGGAAATCTCCCACTCTGGTACATTGTCACTCTCCCCTCCACACACACACCCATGGGCCCACATCCCCCTACTTTCCACACACAGGCAAGATCTTTGTGAAGTCTGTGCAGCGTTGCATTGACCTTGCCCAGCTCTTGGTGGAGCAGAACTTGCCAGCTATTGCCATTCATTGTGGGACGCCCTGGGAGGAGATGTGAGTGAGAGATGGAAAGATGTCTTGTGTCCTTGGGAGGAAATGAGACCCCTGAGATAAAGGACTGTGAACATATTTATGATTGTCTTTCTGACAAAAGCTTTCTTGGTCACAGTAGTTTAAAGGTCTTCAATAATGAATTCTTGTGGCTAGCAACCTATGTGGCCAAGGCATGGACATTAAGCAGGTGAACTCTGCCATCAACTACCACTGGCCTGGGGATTCCCACACCTACCTGCATCAGGTAAGCTGCACACCCACACGGACATCCCAGTGTCCTCTCCCAGCCCCTGATTTCCTATGTCTTCGTACATTACATCCTCGTCCCTCCTTTTGGGTGTCTTCCTACTTTGGGGTCTTCCAGTGCTACCCTCTGTCTCCTTCCAGGAGGCCTGAGCAGGCCAGTTCCCCCAAGGGCTTGGCCATCACATTTGTGTCAGGTGAAAACATGCCAAGATCCTCAGTGAAGAGCAGGGTCACACCGAGGTCAGTAGTAGTGAGCAGCCTGATGAGATGGACATTTCCTCCTCCAGTGAGTATTGATCCCATGAAATTGGTTCCTCCAACTCTTCAGAGTCTCCTTGTTCCTTAGAGACTTTGTCTTGAACCATGTAGTGCAGGCAATGGTGCCTGATGCCTAATGGGTGCCTGACAAGTTTATGTCCCACAACCTTGATGCCATGTTGGGATGTTTTGTTCATTTCTATGTCCGGTCCCTTTCCTCTCACACCCAATTAATTGTTTTTGCACCCCAGTGTCTCCTCTGACCCCACACCCCACACCCCACACAAAACCTGCATGTATAGAGGTCTGTGTTTCTGTCAGTCTCACTTAGCCTTCCCATGCCTTATTGTAACTGCATGTTTTCTCTGCAGTTGCAGCCATGGGAGAGGACACACCAATTCACAGAGCCTGATGCAGGTCTCACACCCAGGAGCCAGGAGAGCCAGGAGATCATACATGACCTGAGCTGAAATCAAGAGTCAGATGACTAACCCACTCAGACACTCCTACGGTTTATACTCCCTAATTAATTTCTTTTTAAAAATATTTTAACTTTGAATATAGTTGAAAGACACAATTACATTAGTTTCAGGTGTATAACACAGTGATTCAAATTCTATTACATTTTCTTTTTTTGAGAGAGAGACAGCCAGAGCAGGGAAGAGAGGCAGAGGAGGAGAGAGAGAGAGAGAGAGAGAGAGAGAGAATAGAGATTCTCAAGCAGGCTGATTCCTGCAGGGCTGGATCCCATGACCTTGGGACCATGACCAGAGAACCCACTGCCACCCAGGGGCCCTTCACCCTCTGTCTACACCATGCTGTGCTCACCAGAGTGTAGCTGCCACCTGTCACCAGACAGTGATGTTACAGTATCGCTGATGATATTCCCTGTGCTGTGCCTTTTATTCCTAAGACCTGTTCCTTCCATACCTGGAGCCTGTGTCTCCCACTCCCCTCACCCACTGTGCCCATCCTCCCACCCTCCTTCCCTCTGGCAGTCATCAGTGAGTTCTCTGTATTTATAGGTCTGATTCTGCTGTTTGCTTGTCTATTCATTCATTTGTCTTGTTTTGTAAGTTCCACATAAGAGTGAGATCATGTGGTATTTGTCTTTCTCAGTCTGATTTCTTTCATGTAGCAGACACACTGCCCTGTTTGTCCATCCATGTTGTCACAAGTGGCAAGATCTCATCCTTTTTGTGGCCGCATAATAGTGTATCATGTGTATTTGTATATGTGTGTATATACCACACATCTTCCTTAGCCATTTGTCTACGGGTGGACACAGGTTGTATCAGGGTGACTTTTACAAGAACCTCAAACACTGAACATCATCTGGGATGAGTGCGCCCCCTGGTGTCCAGGCCCCTGTCCAGGTGCTGGAGCTGAAGAAGACCCTAGGGAGGGCCTGGCTGAGGTGGAGAAAGGCAGCTGGGTCTTCCCTCCTTAGTCCTGTGGCCTCACGTGGGGTGGAAGGTCAGAGGACATCCCCTACTTCTCTGCTCTCGGGTGGATTCTGACTGAGAAGCCTGAGTGGGGTCTGGACTATAAGTCAGGTAGAGATGTCTGAGCAGAAGCCTGGGTGTCAGTGGGGAGAGGAAGAACTTTCTCAACAGCCCTGGACTCCACAGGGGTCAGGCTCAGGAGTGAGGAGGGATTGCTGGAGAGGAGAGCTCAGGAGCCTGTGCCATTGCTGAGGTGTCTGTGTCCCTGTGCACCTTGTCCTCCAGCCCCGTGATGGTGGTACAGGGGAAACCGAAAAGTAGAAACACTTCCTTGGACTCCTACTTCTAAATGTTTCAAAACTCAGTGAAACAAATATCATTTCTGATTTGGAAATAGCATCTCAATGTCTATACAATGCTCCATAGTGTGGACATGTACACTCACAGTTTGTGAGTTGACCCCACATCAGGCGCTGGGCTGACAGCACTGAGTCCGCTAGGGATTCTCTCTCTCTCCCTCCCTTTCCCTCTCTCTCTGCCCCTCCCCTGCTTCTGTACTCCCTCTCCATCTCTCAATAAAAATAAATAAACCTCAAAAATAAAAGAATTGGTGTTTTCACTTTGGGGGATAAATACCCAAGAGTGCAATTATTGGATTATATGTCGAGTCATTATGCTGTTAACCTGAAAGGAATGGAACAGTATGTGTAAGCTGCACTCAAATAATAAGAAAAAAGAGATAATCAGAAATATTAGAGAACACTTTGGAAAGGAAGACATGAAATGTCACACACATATATTGGTAATAATATACATAAAGAACATGAGAGTGTGGAATATATAGAGAGACAGGTCCTAAAGGTGTGTTATGAGAGGATTGCAAAGCAGAGGCCTACGACTCTCTAGGAGCCAAAGCCTTGGTCCCCTGGCTCAAGCCTCTTTGATTTTTGCAAATTGTTGACAACAGCAAGCACATACAACATAGTATTTGGCCTCTTGTCAGGTCATGTACCTGCAGTGTTTTCCATACTGGGTCATCAGTACATCTGGCACCAGACAAAACATTCTTATCTCCAGGGTGGCGCCCGGATGATGTCTTTCTGGAGAGAGCGACCAGTCCCTAAGGCCTTTTGTCCTGGGAATGAAACTGCTTTCAGTTTCTTGCTGCTCTGTCCCTTTCCTTCAGGACATTCTTACGGTGCTTCTGGCCTGTTGTTCTCCAGCATTTCCCCCTTTCTGTTTGTATTTGATGGACCGTAGGAGGACATTGCATAACCCGAACTGTCGGTCGATATGTTGACAGGCTCATCGTCTCTGGCACAGACTGTACATGCAAAGATAAATACACCGCATATTAACACAAACAGAATAGCAGTAGAGAAGCTAAAAATCTTAACATGCTCTACAGGGCTTAATTTTCCTCATCCCTCTGATATACTTTCTAAGATCTTAGAGCCAGATAACATGT
The DNA here is from genome assembly GCF_023721935.1 of Panthera uncia. Lineage (NCBI taxonomy): Eukaryota > Metazoa > Chordata > Mammalia > Carnivora > Felidae > Panthera > Panthera uncia. The sequence continues at coordinate 10,872,599 of NW_026057580.1, forward strand.
CCAGATTGGTTTTGAAAGTCTCATATATCTGTGCTTGCAAATGTTGAATGTCCATAGACACATTAGATTGTCCGAGCAAGTGCCTCGTAACATCATTCCATGGAAATTTAGTGTTATTAAACGGTAATGCGGCTACACATATTGATGTAGTGTTCCAATCACATTGTCATATTTGTCTTTGTAGGCTCAGTAATTGACCTCCCAGCAGCATCACACAGCCTGTTGTAGGTCTGCAAACTCACTGGACAGTCGACTGTCAATATCCCGTTGTGTCTTCCAAAGTTGGTGCGATTTCTCATGCCATTGTTGCACAAATTGTACTGTCTGCACAGATTGGTGCAACGAGACAGCCGCAGTAGCTGCGGCCACAGTCACAGCAATAATGCCTATGAGAGCTGCAACAAGCATTCCAGCAAACCGTTGGGATGGATGAAGAGCTCGGTGTAGAGCCTGGTCCATCAGATACATTTCTGAACAATGTTGCCGTGGTTGAGACATCCAAAGCGGCAGCCACAGGCCAGGGGGTGCTCTAAGTAAATATAAGCTTTCCAGTGACAGAGTATAGAGTATAGAATTGTTAAGACAACATTTATATGTATAATGAGCAGTTAACACAGATTATAAAGGCCTCAGAATTATTCCAAACTCTCTGTCCTTTTAATAGTATGCATGGCAAACGGACACAACCCCGTATGTGCTAGACACTATTGACCGTGAAAGATAAAGTAGAAATGTTGCTGGAGCTGTTTTTATACTATGTGCCCTTCCAGGTATGGAAAGGGTGGGGGGCAGCAGTTAATTTCCATAGATGCTTTTGTAAGGGTCCTGGTTGTAAATGAGGACTGGGGGCAGAAAATCCCCCACTGTGCCAAACAATTGAGTCATTAGCAGTGGTGTGGATAGTATGATTGTGCACACACCATTGTAGATTTTGTAACGAATTTTTAAGGCAAGCTGAGCCCATAGGGTTCCAATCAATGACACTTCATAGGAAGTATTTAAAGGAACTCGCCTATCTCCCATCTACATGCCTCCCAAGTCACCCATCCGTCACATTCTGACAATGTATGAGTAGCGCAAGACAGAAACATTGGAGGAGCGTCATTAATTGTAAGATTGGAGCCAATCAGAGAATGGGCTGATAGTACGAATATATGTTTGTGCTGGGTCCCATTTTTAATAATAGATAGCCATGCTTGAGGCTGACTTTTGAGGCTGTGTTTCCCATACCAAAAACATATAGGATGACCTTCAATCCCTATAGTATAATCATCCATAACAGTACCTTCTTCATTTGGCCTACGTGGTCCTCTGCTGTCAAATGGCCCAGGGGTCCATTCAGTGTCATTTGTATACACCGGCACAGGGGAGTCATACCAATTGAGTCATATCCCGACTGAGAGGTTGATGAGGGGTATAATCCCATGAATTATAGTTATCAGGGCTTACTAACCGCGAGCATCGCAAGGAAGAGGTGAGCAGGAGTTTGTGGGCTGCAAGTCTGCATCCATATTTTTTCAGCATCATGTGTCAACCTCTTAACTTGTCCCCAAGTAGGAGGTTGAGCGACCTCATGTACCTCGGAAGAGGGTGTGGTGCATTGGGCACAATTACCAGTTTCTGCATAGACATTCTGTGAAACTCTTTGATTAGTGGAGTCATATTGAACTGAGGTCGCTTGGATCGGCTCATGCCTGAATTTCAAGCCGTGACTGGGTAACCACTGGTAGCCTTGATCTGTAGAGACACAAGCATACCGTTTGCCCCATACAACAACCTCTCCCTTTTCCCAGTGTCCCTTCTCATCCTTCCAATAGAACAGCTGATAAACAAGGGTGACTTTTTGCCTGTGCCAGTGTACCTCAGCAACAGGACATGTATGGGGTCCTTGTGTGTCCAAGAAGTTTAAAGTATATAAGGCACAGTGTAATTGTTCCCATGATGTAGGTTTAAGTCCTTCCTCTTTTCCCCCTTTTTGTTTGATTAACAAGGTCCCCCTTGACCTTGAGGGTTATAGGGAATGCCAGTAAGAGGAGTAATTTGTTGGGCTGCAAAGAAGCAGGCTACCTTATGAGATACATAGGCAGGGCCATTATCAGTTTTAATGCATTGTGGGATACCTAGAATTGCAAAGGTTTCAAGAAAATGAGCAATAATGTGCATAGCCTTTTTCTGGTAAATTCCGTGGCCCAGATCTATCTGGAGAAGGTATCCACAGTAACACGCACATAAGAGAGCTTACCAAAAGCTGGAATATGGGTAACATCAGATTGCCAAAGTTCATTTGCCTGTAGTCCATGAGGATTCACTCCAGAGGTGTATGGAGCCACAGTGAGGGGCTCGCAAGAAGGACGGGCACTAACAATGTCTTCTGACTGAGCATGTGTTACAGCGTGTCTATGGGCAAGTCCTCGAGCATTACTATGGTGAAGCATATGCTCCTGTTGTGTCATCTGTAAGGTGCCTTGGAATAAGTCATCAGCAATGGAATTTCCTAACGCTAATGGGCCAGGAAGGTTAGAATGACTGCGAATATGAGTGATATGTAAAGGGTATTGCATATGCCGTATTAATTCCTGTAAATGCAAAAAGATGATGTAATTCATTTCGTGGAACAATATGTGTGGTTTCAATATTTAGGACTGTGAGCCACACTTATTGTGAATCTGTCACAACATTGAGGGAGGCAGGTACAAGATGCAACAATTCTATAACGGCTGCTAATTCAGCCTTTTGGGTGGATGTATAGGGTGTCTGTCAGGCCTTAGAAATAGGACCATGCATAGAAGCTCTACCATGACCATTTCCATCTGTAAAATATGTGTCAGCATCTGCTAAAGGCCGGTCTCAAATTCTCTGGCCAAATCCATGATGTAGCCTTGAGAAATGACAAAATTTTGTCCCTTGGATAGTGACTGTCTAATTTCCCTACGTAATCAGACAAGGCTATTTGCCATTGTATATTAGTTTGGTAAGCCATATCAATTTGTTGATATGATAAGGGAATAATTATAGAGGAGGGATCACCACCATTAAGCACATGTACTTGGGATCAGCGTCTCCAAATTATATTCCCAATTTTATTCAGATATATAGTAAGAAGTTTAGTGTCCTTTTTTGGTAAAAATAGCCATTCAGTGATTCCCCCATCCTGCCATAAGACCGCAGTTGGAGAACGTGAAGGAAAAATCAATAATTGAAGAGGAACATTAAGTCGAATACAAGTGAGCTGACAATTCTGAATATGATTTTTAATCCATTGTTCAACCTCTGCCTCTTTTGTGAGGACCCTAGGGCTGTTAAGGTTGGGATCACGGGCTAATGTTTGGAAAAGATGAGATAAGGTAGGAGTTGGGATTCCCAAAGCAGGTCGCAACCAATTTATATCTTCTAGTAACTTCTGGAAATTACTCGGGGAACGATGGTTGCTTTGTGAATTTTTGCACCAAGATAAAGGAAGGGTTCTTAGGTTTGCACCTTATCCTCTGCTATTATTAGGCCATATTTGGGTAACAATAATCTAGCAGGTTGATAAAGATCTTCTACCTGTGTAGGCGTTTCTGCAGCAAAAAGAATATCATCCATGTAATGGATAATCAACGCCTGTGGAAAGCAAATGCGTAATTGTGAAAGCGGCAGATTAACAAAATGCTGACACATAGTAGGGCTATTTAGCATACCTTGCGGAAGCACTTTCCATTGATAGCATTGCACAGAAACCATATGACTGTATGAAGGTACAGAGAAAGCAAATTTTTCTCTATCATCTGGCTGTAATAGAATTGTGAAAAAACAATCTTTTAAATCTACTATAATTAATGACCTGTTCTGAGGCATCATAGTAGTGGATGGGAGCCCAGGTTGCAAAGGTCCCATAGGTTGTATAACCTCATTTACCTTCCTTAAGTCCCTTGCCATTCTCCATTTCCCAGATCTTTTCTTTATCACAACCACCCGAGAATTCCATGGACTGGTGGACATTTCTATATGACCGGCATCCTTGTACTAATTGCTCTAAAGCCTCTGATTTCTTTTTTGGAAGGGGCCACTGTTCCACCCACACCAGGACAGTTGTTAACCATTTTAATGGTAAGGCATAACCTTGTTCAGGAACAGTGGCCCTTACACAAAATTTGAATTCTGTACAGGATATCCCAGTTCCATATAAGGAGGCTGCATTTTAGCAGTGTTTGGCTTCATATGCCCATTTTCGTGTCGTTCAAGCCCTTTTACTGGATTATAATTCATTTTGGACATCATATTGGTTGCAGCAGGGGAAACATAAGGAATATTAATATACGCTCCCCATTGACTTCATAGGTCTCTTCCCCACAGATTAGTAGCTCTATCAGTAACATAAGGCTGGATAGTAGCAGCCTGGCCTTCAGGCCCTTTACATAGAAAAATTTCAATATTCTGTTGGATATCAGTAGCTTTTCCTACACCTGTAAAGACTGTGGATACAGGTCGAAGAGGCCAATTCTTGGGCCAAAACTTAGAAGCAATGATGGTGACATCAGCTCCTGAGTCTACCAGGCCAGTAAACAATTTTCCGTTAATCTGTAAGGTCATCTCAGGCCTTCCGTCCTTTAGAAATGTTTGCCAAGATACCTGTTTGCCCGTTCTATCGGTATGGAATTTAAAGCAATGTAAGGCAACAATAATTAGTTGAGCAATGCGATCTCCTGCCATGACACAGTAAGGAACAGAAGTACTAACCATTCCTAAAATTTCATCCTTAAAATCAACATCTATAATTCTTAAGTGGACATGAACTCCCTTGGAGGACGAGTACTTCGTCCAATATGAAGGCCAACGGACCCTGAAAGCAGAGGGCCATAAATCCCAGTTTTAACCGTATAAATTCCCATGGCGGAATCCATGGCCAGGGAATCTGGGGCTGGGATATCTAATGCAGAGCTCCCTCCTGTGGCCTGGAGGGGGTCATGGACTGAGGGACAGATTTACTTGATGAGTCCCTTTGCTCACAGGATAACACTGTAGTATCTGATTCCCCATATTGTTTACATTAGGACCCTGGGGTGGGGGGCATTATCCGGTTTCCCCATGGAGAGGACAGGGGAGATCCATTCTTATGGAATTTAGATCTACATTGATTTGCAAAATGATTGCCTTTATTGCATCACGGGCATAATCCAGGAGGCTTAGTATTTCCTTCAGGTGGCCAAGGTGGATCACCAGAATTCTTAGGACTGGGCTGTTGACAATCCCTTTTATAATGTCCCAATATGACACAGCGAGGACACTTGGACTGTTTGTAAGGTCCAGTGTCTTGAATAGCCGCTGCCAGTAGTCCCATTTTATAGATATCTGAGCCAATATCTTGACAGGCCTTTAAATAATCAGTTAAATCACGTCCTTGAGACTTCACAGGTCATAAAGCTTGCTGGCATTCCTTATTAGCATTATCAAAAGCCAGCAGCTATAAGAGATCAGGTAAGCCCGCTGATAACATCCTTTAGTCCAGGGATGAAATCTACACGGCTCCTTAGGACTCTGTTTAACTTGAACAAAAGAGGTTGTAACCTGTCCAGGGGGAGCTATTTTCTCCCAGGCACCAAGGCAGCACAATCTAACTTGTATCATGGCTTGATCATCATACTGAAGCTGAACCTGTATGCCAAACCATTGTCTGCTCCGGTAAGTTGTTCTCAGGTAATGGGCACAGGAGCATTGATGGTGGCATCACGCCCGGCCTGTATCTGTGCTTCTTCATCCCACCAAGTTCTAAACTGCAAAAATTCAGAAGCACTTAGGACAGTGCGACCTAGGACCGCCCCAGTCCCACGGAATGAGTCGCTCTGAATTTGCTAAGGCAGACACCAATCCCAACGTATAAGGGCAATTAACACCATATTGCGTGCAAGCCTGTTTCAAATCCTTAATGACCTTAAAACTTAAAGGTAATGATGATCAAGTCGTTGCCCTCCCTGAGGATATTGCTGACGTGGAGGAATTTGGGTAATGTTGACAGGATAAACTGCAGGCATACTAGCCATTAATTCAGTGTCCCCCCCCCCGCCCCAGGCTTAGCTTGTTGAAGCATCTGCATCATGGGGGAAACAGGAACTGCGATGCTCCCAGCAGATGTATCAAGAAATAGGTTTTTTGAATAAGTGGAACATTTAGTTTCCTCAAAAGGATAGACCGGCTCAGGACCGAGGTGCAGTGCAGGAGGCAGGTGTCCGGAGGCTTGAGATGCAACTATCTCTGGGCCATTAACCCGGGATGCCCGTAGGTTTCTGTCCCTCTGGTGGTGGGCCTAGGGGCTGGGCTCCCAGTCCTCATTATCCACAAGCTCATGATCACTTTCAGCCAGTGAGGGGTTGCAAGAACTAATGCCCCCTTCTTCCCCGGATTCTGACTGCAAAACCAGGGCTGCAAAACCAGGGAAATTAAATTACATAAAGACCAAAGGGAGAGAGGGATTACTTCTCCTTGTTGATGAGCTCGGCCCACAGCACCTAAAACTAATTCCATAGTTTCTGATTCAAAGCATTTTTGTCAGAGGGCGTAACCAGTAACAATGTTTCTTTATCAAATAAAACAAATCCTCAAACGCAGAAGGATTCACTTCTACCTCTGAGCTCTTTAATAAAGTCTGCAAGAGCTGAAGACCTGAGTCCTAACTAGATGAAGTAGAATTCCCCATACTTACCCTGCAGAAATCCCGAAGGCTGAGCTTCCCGGCTCCAAAGTTCCCTTCAGTTCCTGTGGCACTTCTTCAGCAGTGTGGCAAATGTCCACCTTCAGGTCCCTGTTCTGGCGCCAGCTGTAGAGAGACAGGGCCTGAAGGTGTGGTGAGGAGAGAATTGCAAAGCAGGGGGCTAAGACTCTCCAGGAGCCAAAGCCTGAGCCCCCTGGCTCAAGCCTCTTCTATTTTTGCAAATTGTCTGATAACAGCGAGCACATACAACGTAGTATTTGGCATCTTGACAGGCTGTGCACCTGCAGCGTATTCCATACTGGGTCATGAGTACATCTGGCACCAGACAAAACATTCTTATCCCAGGCCTGATGCCCATACTATGTCCTTCTGGAGAGAGCGAGCAGTCCCGGCTCTGTCCTGGGAATGGAACTGTTTTCAGTTTCTTGCTGTTCTGTCCCTTTCCTTCCAGACATTCTTATGGTGCCTCCTGCTTCTTGTTCTCCAACAGAATAAAAAATGGATATAAAACTTAGTGTCTTCAACTTGGCAAAGGTAAAAGTAGGTGAGGAGAGTGTCCAACAGAGGGTCGGGAAAATACACTGTCATAAAGGATAATGGGAGTGAACACTGGTATAAAAATTTTCAAGGGTTCTGCAAAATGTCTCCACAATTTTAGTGTGCTGATACTGTGACATAGACATTGTCTTTTAGGAGTTTATCCTTTTTAAAAAATTATTTATTTATTTATTTTGAGAAAAATGAGAAAGAGTGCATGCAGGAGCAGGGAGAGGGGCAGAGGGAGAGAGAGGAGACAGAATCCCGAGCAGTAGGACGTCAGGCTGGGTCTCAGGAACCCGGAGATCATGAGCTGAGCTGAAATCAAGAGGCTCATGCTTACAGGACTAAGCCATGCAGGTAGGAGTTTATCCTAAGGAGATAATCACATACATTCTCAAACATATATTTTCAGGGGGGCACCTGGGTGACTCAATTGGTTAAGTGCCTGAGTTCAGCTCAGGTCATGATCTCAAGATTTGTGAGTTTGAGCCCCATTCAGGCTCTGTGCTGATAGCTCAGAGCCTGGAGCCTGCCTTGGATTCTGTGTCTCTCCCTCTTTCTGCCCCTTCCCTTTTTGTAATCTGTCTCTCAAAAATAAATAAACCTTAAAAAACCTCCCTTATCTCCTCATGCAGGCCTCTTATCATCTCACATCATCACAAGAAGCAGGATGAGCACACTACATCAGATTAGTTGAGGGCAGTTATGCATAAGTTTGACTACAGTATACTCAGGATTCTTATCTTTTTTTGTAGTTATTGTTCTTAATTTATTACTGTGCCTAATTCATAAATGAAGCTTGATCATGGGTGGGAACGTACAAGAAACCTCATAGGACACGTAGGGTCCGGTACTATCTGTCATCACAGGCAGACCCTGGGGTCTTGGAACATACTTCCTGCGAAGAAGAGGACTACTTTAGTTCAGTACCTTTGGGATTCCCTGAAGCGACTATGTATTCTCCATTCTTGGGGCCCCTGAGTGGCTCGTTTGGCTGAGTCTCTTAATTTCAGCTCAGGTCACAATCCCAGGTTGGTGGGATTGAGCCCCAAGTCAGGTTCTGTGCTGAGCATGGAGCCTGCTTGAGATTCTCTCTCCTTTCCTCTGTCCCTCCTTCTCTCTCACACATAAATAAATAAATAAATAAACAAATAAATATTCTCCTTTCAGTTCATCTTGACTTTGGTCACATTATTAGACTTAGAAATGTCCCTGGATCTGATTGTGCCCATGTGTTTCTTTGTCAGTCTGTCAGGTTGGAGTCCCTCATGTTCTGGCTGGAAAATAATGGAGAAGGTGTTATGTGCTGACTGAGTTCAATGAGACGACAGCTTCCAAATCTCTAATCTCTCACAAGGTTTCCCAAAAACGAGTTAATCAAACTCCAGAGAAGGAACGAAGATGCCTTTTGGTGCAAGAACAATGAGTCCCTCTCCCTGGACCCTGAGCATGATTCTCAGGAATCCTTAGGACCTCAGGAAAGCTCCTGTCTCCCAGGTCTGTGGACAGGGCAAGCGCCAAGGACCTTCCACAAAGTGGGGAGGAGGAGAAGGTGCTGAGGAGCTGGCTGTGTCTCTTACACAGAGTGGGAAGGAAAAGCACCTTCTCATTCATGACACGCAGTGTAAACTCCCTCTCTTCGGTGCCACAACGGGCTTCACCTTGGCTTGTCCTGGATGCTTCCTCCCGGTGCCGCGATGGGTCCCAGATGCCCGTGCTGCTCCAAGTCAGCTGACACGGGCTCTGGAAGAAGAAATGAAAGACAATTTGTTCACCGTGGAGTCAAGTTCATTTAAAAGAGGAAGAAGGGACACAAAATCTGGCCTCGAGCTGGTCCCGCCATGAGGTGAACTCATTCAGGGAATGTCTTCCTCAGAAGTTCTTGAATTTGAGGGATGTGTGTTGTTTGTTGGGTCACTTTGAAAAGCTGTCAAGTGAACTGCAACAAAGAGAAAGACCTTTCAAATGAAGGGACATTGGGTTTGATCCTGATTTTGTGTCCAACTTGTGCAATATGAAGAGATGATAGAAATTCTCTAGGTTCGGTTTTATCATGACTAAAAGAATTGATCATAAGTGATGTGAGTAGAAAACAGTGCTCCTTTAGTTTCTCTATAATTTTCCCACACTTTAATGACCGTAAATGACATGTCTGTGAGTTGGATTCCCACTATAGAACTTGCTCTCTTCCTTCCCCTGTAGGGCAATGACCCACAATCTCACACTACATTATAACCTCTGCACTCTTACAAGGTAGATGGGGCAACAAGCGTCTACAGCAAATTCCCTTCTGAACTCTGAAATGCTCCTGACTGTCCAGCATGTCCGTCTTCCTTGTGATTTCAGGAGGTCTGTTTTCAAGGGCTGGGGACACAGCTCTGGGGGCTGGAAGCTGCACCCACTTCCTCCTGGAGGGAAGGAAGGGACCGTGGTTCCATGACCCCAGACATCTCTCTGAGAGTGAGAGGCTCCTCCAGCCTGAGAGACCAGCACTGTTGTCATCTGTGAGGGGCCTTGGATAAATGGCCTCTCTCCTCACTAACAAACGGAGACAGCAGAATAAGGTAGCCGGAGGTCCAGTGATCCTTTCTGGCCCGAGAGCATGGAAGTTGACAGGCATAGCTGAGTGTGAGAGCCACATGGCTTCTTCACAGGGAAATCTGGATCAGTCACACCCTCACTCCATGGTGCCAGCAAGGGCATAGGACAACCCTTCCTGGCCAGGCTTCACCTCTTCCATCAGGGAAGGTTGAATCCAGTCAGGCTGTGGGGTGGGCTCACTGCTTCCCTGCATTCCTTTAGTTGTTCACTAAGACAACAAAGCCCCACTTGACAAGCTTGAGCTACATTTTGCTGTTTTGAGTAAAAAAAAAATCCAAAGAATGTATGGAAGTTGCACATTTTCTAGAAGGAACATAGTGTTTTTATTTGTCCAAATAATATAGCCCACTCTAATAAAAGCCAGTACTCAGGCCATTGATACAAAATTCTATCGTAGAATTTTCCTCTTGCAGACCAGACAGGACGTCTGTCTTTCTTTGTTGGCAAGATGACACGTGTGGACCCAGAAAGCACTACAAATACAGCTTGTACAGGTGATTGCTCTGAAAAAGGATCCAATACAGAGAAAAGAAAGAGATGGGGAAGTTTTAGCTGCATTTCAACCCTGGTTCTAGTCACACTTGACATTCAGTTGCATTCTTGCAAGTTTTAGTTTGTTCACTAAGACTCTGAACCCCCATTTTGACAGCCTGAGTTCCTCTCTGCGTCTTTCAGCCAGAGACGCAGGTACCGAACATATGAAGATTGTGCTTCTCAGGCAATAACGTATGGTTTTCCTTTGTGCAAATAGTACAGCCCACCTCCAGTAACAGCCCTGTTCATCTAGAGCTGGTTTGCTTTACAACTTTGTGTCCAATGAGGCTTCTTCACACTCAGAAACCTCAAGGGATTTGGGCGGGTGTGTGAAATCTTCGAGCAACACTGAAGATTTCATATTCGACAGGAAGACAAATTGTAATGTGTTTTGGTGCCAGAGAATTCTAGAAGAGAAGTAGTGTGCATTCACAGGTGATTTTTGACCATAGAACCCAGGGTTGAAAGGGAAGCCCTGGGGCATTGTTATTATGTTTAGAATTGAACAGTTTACTTTTCTGTAATGTTCTGTCCATGTGAAATGACTAAAACTTTTAGAATTTCGAAAAAAGTGGAAGGGCGTTTTATTCAAGCCATAGTGAGGACAGCTGCCCAGGATACACAATCCTCACAAAGAAGATAGTGCTTCGAAGGAAGGGATATTTGTGCAGAGTATTTGTGTCTTTATGAAAAGAGTCAGACACCATCACAATGAAAGACATTCCAGAAAATTACAAACTTCAACTGTGCTTTCTGTACGTGGAAGTTTGCAGGCTTCGAAGATATAGGGGCAGAACTTAGGAAGAATTTTACTCTTATTTTAGTTTGATATGTGTCTTTTAGGTTCTTTACTGATGAAGCAGAGGCACAATGTGTGCTCAGGGCAGAAGTAGAGCCCATGCTTTCCAGTTGGGAAGTCATTCTGATCCTGGCAAGGCCCAAAAACACTGAAAGCTGAAAATGTCCTTAATTGGTTCTAAAGTCAATAATTGTGCAAGCGTCCAAAGATCTGTCCCAAGTTATACAAGAGAGCACAGGGTTTCCCTGCCTCCTCAGGCCGGGCGCCTCCTCCCTCCTCAGCACAGAAGGGCATTCTGCTCTGTGAGATATTGCAAACCACACGCAGGAAATGTGGATCCTTCTGTCAAGAGCAGAAGGCCCCTTGCTTGCGCTGCTCACAGAAGCAAACTGAATCCACGCCCCACAGCTTTCATGAGGTTGAAGCTAGCAGAACATTTAGAGCTTATTTTTCAGAGGATTGTTTCTCCCCACTCAGCTATGGTTTCTTTTCAGATTCCTGTCCCTGCAGGAGCCTGGGATCAAGGTCAGGTGGTGTGGCTCCAGCCTGTGAACAAGTGAGGTCCTGCATTCTTTATCAGGATAATGAGCCAGGGACTCCATCCCCTTTATACTGGCTCTCGGAGCGTGCCCAGTGCCTCACTCCTTGTCCCAAGACAACCTCGGGAGATCAGGGGCTACATTTATCCTCCTGCTGAAGCTGGCTCCACCCCAACGGGAACACAGGCTGTATGTGACACGTATGGTTGTTTGATGCGCACGCTCCATCTTTCCTCATCAATAGTTACATGTCTTGCCCTTTCCATCAATATGTACATAATCTCATCCCTTATGATTATAGAAAAAAACTTGTTCCTTCCCCTTCAGGGAGAATATTTAGCAGCCAAGGCTGCTTCTCAAATAAACCCTTTCCTTGCTGTACCCTGATGTCTCAGTCATTGGCTTCACTGTGCATCGGGTAGAGGGACATGGGTGGGTTTGGTGAGAAAACTTCCTGTGCTGGATTCCCACTCCTGGGCTGTGGGGTTAGGAGGCTGACACCACACTGGCAAGTGTCCAGTCGGGCCTGATGTCCCCTCCTGAAATGGCTTTGTTCAGGATGGACAGCCCATGGCTCCTTGGTGGCTCTGAGAGTGACACAGCACATGGTGATGTGGGCCTGGAGAAACTGTGGCCACAGAAGATGCTCCCAGGGTCCTTCCAGTTCACCAGGTAGACACTACAGGTCACCTCTTCCAGAAGGTTCCATATAGTTGGCCCGGTCACCATGACTGCTGCCCAAGTTGTGCTCAATAATTCTTCTCACCTGAGGCTGACCTGTGATGGGAAGATGATGAGGTGAGGAGTGTGAAAAGGAGTACAGATGGCACAGGGGTAGTTTAGGAGGGATGGGGCTGACATGTGCCACTAGTGTGGCCCCCGCAGTGGCCTTCTGACAGGTCCCCACATATCCTCTCCTCCTCTCCATCTCTTCCCTACACTGCACCCGAGTAGGCTTCCTCCACATGGACTTTCACCCTCACTGTGTTTCCCACGCCAGGCAGGGAGGGCTCCAGGGCCCGGCCTCTGTCCTCAGCCTCCCCTCCCTCCACCTTGTTTCCCTCCAGCCATGAAAGCAAACAGTACTCGAGCATCAGCCAATGCCAGACACTGTTCCGAGCACTTCACAGGTGTCACCTCATCCCTAAAGCATCAGCCATGGTACAGGGGAAGAGGTTGATGTGTCCCTGGGTGAGGAAATTGTTCAGGTCCCAAGCTAAGTGGCCGGTGGAGGACATCCAGGGATCCAGGTGGGCCGGGTCCAGGCTCGCACTCCTCAGCTCCAGGCTGCAGCCGCCAGCAGCTTCCCTGCACTTGGTCAGACCCGAGAGCCTGCCACACCGGCCACCAGCCAGGACTTCTCCCCAGCTGCTCCCCTAGTGAACCATTCATCCCGTGTCAGCTCCTGTTCATCCTGGGGGCTCAGGTTGATGTCACCTGCTCAGGGAGGATATCCTGAGCTGCTTCCAGGATGGTGCCCCTGCTCCATAATCCAAATGACTCTCTCTTCAGGCCAAATATTTAGTATATAAACACACAAGCCTGTTTTACTTGCTCACTGCTATTTCCCCAGTGCCCAGCAGAGATCAGGCCCCAAATATGTATCATCAGAGTTAATCAATTAATCAGCCTCATCAAAAAGACCTAGGGAGAACCTCACGCTTCCAGTAATGTTGGGCTGGAATAATTGCACCCACCCTCCTACTGAAAACAGCCCACTTTTGTTTATTTTTGTTTATATTGATGCGATATACCTTGTCTGTGACATGAGTTAAAGTATTTGAAGGGTGTCATGTGAAGTCTTACAGTTATTCTCTTTGACTTATAGGGGTCAGAAAGTGGTCATTTCTTTTCTTAAACAGTTCTTTCTAATGATTATTTATTTATTTTGAGAGAGAGAGAGAGTAAGAGAGAGAGAGAGAGAGAGAGAGAGAGAGAATCCTAAGCTGACTCCTTCCTGTTGGCTCGGAGCCTGATATGGGACTCGATCTCTCAAACTGTGAGATCGTGACTTGAGCTGAAACCAGAGTTGGATGCTAAACTGAATGAGACACCCAGTCACCCCAGAAATTGGTCATTTCTAAATTATTGTATTTTTTTCTGTAAACTCCACATCCAGCGTGGGGCTTGAATTCACAGCCCCAAGATCAAGAGTCATGTGCTCTATGGACTGAGACATTCAGGTGCCTCAGAAATCATCCACTTCT
>NW_026057580.1:10886606-10887932 GCF_023721935.1 Panthera uncia
TTGGCTCTCTCCCACTCTAACCTCTTTTTTTTTTTTTTTTTCCTTCCCCTCCCCCATGGGTTTCTGTTACGTTTCTCAGGATCCACATAAGAGTGAAACCATATGGTATCTGTCTTTCTCTGTATGGCTTATTTCACTTAGCATAACACTCTCCAGTTCCATCCATGTTGCTACAAAAGGCCATATTTCATTTTTTCTCATTGCCACGTAGTATTCCATTGTGTATATAAACCACAATTTCTTTATCCATTCATCAGTTGAAAAAATCATCCACTTCTATAGAAGCATCAGGGAGACAGAATTGGGCATCATCACAAGGTTTGTTTTATTTTTGTTTTCAAATCAGACATAACACAGGAATGTGCTTCTGTAGTAGGATTAGGTTGTGCTCCTCCGTCACTGAAAGGGTCCCACTCTGTGGTGCTTTCGTTGTAAAGGGACCTGTGGCATCATGAGGGGTCAAGGGCAGGCTCTCTGAGCCCCTCCCTCACTGAAGTTGCCCCGGGAGATGGAGCCCTGAGGTGCCTGTCACAGGCTTGGGTTCCACCAGCTCTGTCATCTGGCACTTCTACCCGCTGTCCTCACATTGCATAGTGACACTGTGACAGTAATATGGCACTGACTTTGCAGAGTTATAAATGTTTTAAACACTGTAACATGTGTAAATTCCTGTTTGTTGGTTTCTTATTTTGTGTTCATTTCTCTTTGCCTTCTGAGAACCCAAGTCAACTCTTTCCTTCTCCCATTTCCTGTTTCTGTATGTACAACATCCTGCAGCAACAACAGGAAAGAATTTTTAAAATGGGAAAAAAGCCAGCCCCTCAGCTGCAGTCCCTCTACCTCATGGGACAGCAGCCCTGTGTCTGCTGCATTCTGCTGTGAGCCAGGATGGAAGGATGGCTGTGGCTCTAACTGGGAACCACAGAGGGAACTGTGCAGGAAGGCCCACTGTCCCCTGACCCCTGCCCTGCCCCAGCTCCATGGGACAGAACATTAAAAGTGCTTTGCTCTGGAGGGTTGGAGGGCAAAGCGAAGAGGAGGTGTATGGGGATGAGAGGCCACAAATGCACATGGTTTTCTCCCTTCTCAAGTGCACTGAGCAACATGACCTGTTCAGTCCCCTCCATGCTCCTCTGTCTCCTCAGGGGCTGCATGCAGATTCGTGGTCGAGATCCAAGCCACTGCCATCTGCACTTTCCCCTGCAAACATCATACCAGGGAATTATCCCAAACACAGCACACGGTGAAGATGGGAGGGAGGAGGGTGGAGGAAAATCCTGGCATTTGTCTGGGATCCTCCACCTGCTGCCACAGAGTGCGCAGCCC
>NW_026057580.1:10888432-10945252 GCF_023721935.1 Panthera uncia
TGTGTGTGTGTGTGTGTGTGTGTGTGTGTCAGGGGGAGGGGAGGGCAGGAATCACTACTTAATAAGCCCAACAGGAGAGGCTGAGGCACAGCCACGTGGGAATCCTGCTTTATGTGCTTGGTGCTCAGTGTGTGGTCTGAGAAACCAGCAGTAGCGCCAACCTTATTATAAACCCAGTATCTCATGCTCTATTGCAGACTGTCTAGCTCTTCCTAAGTCCAGGAAATTCCAGTGCACACTGAAGGCTGGGTCTCCCTGGAGTGTGTGCCTTCTAGGTGCAGAAGCAGAACTGTTCAGTACATGCATGTGTTCTGATCAGCTTGCTTAGCACTGAGAAGTCCAGGGCTTGGTCCTGTTCCTTTCTCTTCTATTGTCATCATCCCTTGGTGACCTCATCTATGCTGAAGGCTCTAAACATCATTTGTATGGTGTCACCTCCTACATCTATTTCTTCAACCTAGATATTTCTCCTGCCCTGCACTCTATATCCAGCTGCCAATTTCACTTTCATTTCTAATAAGCACCTCAGATTCCACATTCATAAATTGGGTGCCTATGATGCTGCTTCCCCAAATGTCCTACTTCCAGAGTCTTCCTGGTTCCCACAGAAGGCACTCCACATTTCTACTTGCAGTCTGAAATATTGGGTGCCGTCCTCCTCACACCTCAGAATTAATGCATTAGGAAATGCTGCAAAGTCCATCTTTAAATATATCCAGAACACAGTCACCTCCTATTACTCTCCCTCCTCACACCCCAGAGCTCCAGCCGACATCCCGCTCCTGGACACTGCACTAGTTTCCCTCAGTTTCCCTACTGGTTTCTCGCCCTGCACCTCTCGATTTTGTACAGCAGCAAACAGATGCTTCTAAAGAGAAGTAGTCCCAGGTGGACCATCTGTTCTAAACCATCTGGTGACTCCACATGTCACTCAGAGAAAACTCAAAACCCTTCTAATCCTAAGGTCTAGACATCTGACCGCATTTCACGTGCTCTCTGCTCCAGCCACAGTGGCCTCTCACTCTTCCTTGAACACAGGACACGCTCTGCCCTAGTGCGTGTGCCTGGAGATTCCCCTGCCTGGAAATAACTCCCTGAGACATGCTCTTCAACAACTCCTTGTGTCCTGCACATCTCTCAGAGGGCACCTTCCCAGTGAGGCTCCCTCTGGTACTAAAGGAGCCACCTTCCCTGTCCCAGCATAGGTAACTCTCTGGGCCAGCTTCCTTCAAAGCCCTTCCCAACTTCTAACACACACACACTTCCCTTATTTACTAGCACATCGTCTGTCCCTTACTACCAGAACATATCCCCATGAGGCTGGAAAATTCTGCCTGTTTTTACATCACTGAAGTGTCCTAGACGCTACAACAGTGTTCCTGTATCTGACACTCAATTATCAGTTGGATAAACGATCAGCATAGAGCACCTGTCCCTTCCAGATCAGTCTCAGGCCACATCTGTTCACGGCAGCCACCACTTTTCTCAGCAGTGCTGGTCTCCCCCCTAAACCCCACCTCCTCCATCCCACACCATCCCTTCTGCACAGCACAGGACACAATGACAGTTCTCTTTCACAAAAGGTGTACCTAGGCCCAAGGGTCATATACTGAAGACAAATGTGAATGCACATTAGACACTACTTTCTCCCTCTAGGAATTAGGTTTGCAACCAGGACTAAGAGCTCTAGAACTAAAGGCAGGGGGGCAGCAGGTAAGCAGAGAAGACACAAACTAACTGAAATTTAATAAGGATGAGAAACTATCAGATCCTGTCTCTCACTCTGGAATCTGCTTTTTAAAAAAGATGGGGCGAAAGATGGAAAGAATGATCCAGAACCGCCCTAGAAGAAGGAGAAGAGATAGATGTGTCTCAAAAGTCATCTTGCAAATCCACAGAGACTCCTGTGTGCAGGGGCTCACTGGGCCTGTGGGTAAAATGAGAGGCCCAAGGACCCCTGAGACTGTCCTAGACTGGGGGACACCAGAGGAAATGGAACCAGAAACTTACACAAGAACAAGAACAGGCCTAAGTCTCCATAGAAACATAGAAACAAAAAAACTGAAACAAGCAAAACTTGGGGGCTGAGTCCCGACCCAGACTTGAGCCTAGGCTGTCCTGGTCACAGGAAGCTCTGGCTGCACAAGGTCCTGGACACAGGAGAGATCTGTGTCCCTATGATTCACAGCCTGATGGGACAAGGGTTTGACTGAAGGGACCAGGACAAGGGAGCAACATTGATGAGGCAGCTGAGGAGAGACCTTATCAAAGCCCAGGATGCACTGAGCACCGACTGGGCACAGTCCTGTCCATGCTGGCTCCTCACAGCCTCTCCTGTCCCCACCCCCAGAGGATGCACAGCAAACATGCAGACCCTGGAAGTTCTCAGAGCTTCTATTTATTTACTGTCTCAAACTTCAGGAGTCTTCTTTTTTAACTAACCAATCAACCCGCAAGGCAAGCACAGAAGAAAACAAATGTGCATCTAAAGTTTTATGTTCAAGGAGGAAGAGCCGCAGCTCCGTGGGACACAAGGCACAGACAGGGACAGAGAGGCCCATGCCCCCTCTGCGGGAACAGGACAGCACATGAGGAAAAAGGCAGGGCAGCGTGGGGCAGTGTGGGGCAGGGGTGCGACAGATCTGGGCTCCCGCCATTTTGAGGGGACACAGAGAGCCAGGTCCTCCCCGGGGTTCTGAGACTTTGCCCTGACCCCTCTCCTCCTGCACGGTGGTCAGGTGACTTTGTCATCCTGTCTTCCTGAGTCCTGACCCAGGAGCTGTCTGAGGAAACCAGGGAGAGACCCACAGGCTGGGCTCAGCCCCCTTTTGCTCCATAGTCCTTCACAGAATATTCACTGAACTGGACTTTTACCTCCCATCCCTCACCTCCCTCCTTCTGGACTCTTCTAGAAGGAAACTCACCTCCAAGGCACTCAGTAACAGAGAGCGAGCTAGCCCTGGTAACAGAGAGGGAGGGACAGGGGTTTCCTCTTACACCTGGAGAAGCTGTGCCTGATACACCAGCCAGAGATTCCCATTGAGGCCAATTTCCTTCTTGTTGATTAACTCTACTGGTCGCACAATGTTGGTAACCCCCGAACATCAGGAATCTAATCTGTAAAAGTGAGTTTGGCCCCTGCCGACAGAAAAGTGACCATCCAGCACAGCAGTCAGACTCACAAAGCTCCTATGTTTTCCCAAACAATATATCAGTGACTCTTGTGTTTTAACATGACTTTCATTCCATAGCCCCAAGATTCTCTGTGTGAGCCCTGGATATTTCCTCAGTCCATGGATGCACAATTGTTATGTATATTTCCGCTGGAAGAGCGGACAAGCTTTAATCGCCTCCAAGTTGCAAGTGTTCAGTGCAGTCAAACGACATTCACCAGCATCCATTCATTTCCTGTGTTTGAATACCTAAGTTATGTGCATATTATTGGGGCACTTGGTATTATTTTCTTTACCCTGATTATCATAGGGAGGCAATGGGTTTGCAGGCAGCCCCAGAGCATAGTAAATAGTAGATGCAAAGAATATCTTGCTACGCCCTGTAGATACTTATTAAAACTCTGTATAACAACATATTTAAATCTGAGAATTCCACTGCTTAGAATTCCTTACCTCTCCTTTTTGTCACCTTGTGTCTGCAGCCCATCCCTCCATCTCTCTCATGCCTCAAGCCCTCTCCTCCCCTTAGTCTCCACCACCCTCTCCCTGCTGGATTGTGGCCCTGGTGCCCTGCATCACTTGCCACCTGGGGCTCTTCTCCCCACAGGGTCAGCGATTCTGGTATGTGAGTCAGGTCACATCATGTGTTCACTGAAAATGCTCCAGTGGCTCCGTCTCACTCTAGGGAAGCCTCTAGAATGTAAGGCTCATGAGCACAGGGGCTTTGAGCTAATTTGGTGACACCTGTATCCCCAGGATAGAAAGCCTAGTAGGCTCTAAATTAATTGTTGTTGAATGCATGAATGAAATATGACTGTATTAGAATTTCATTGCATCACATAAAAACCACTAAATGGTATACACCGAAAAGTCAGGAAAGGTTTGGTTTCATGCAACTAGTGTGCATGGTAGTTCACATTCATTTCAGTGGAAAAAGTGCAATGTGCTGATTTGCTGCATAGTGAGCTTGTATATTCATTTTCTATTACTGCAGAGCCACAAGTTAGTGGCTCTAAAGGGCACTCATAAATTTTTTAAAAGTGTATTTATTTTGAGAGGGTGGGAGGGGCAGAGAGAAAGGGAGAGAAAATCCCAAGCAGGCTCTGCATTACGAATGCAGAGCCTGAAGAGGGGCTCAAACTCACAAGCGTTGAGATTATGACCTGAGCTGAAATTAAGAGTCAGACGCTTAACTGACTGAGCCACCCAGGTGCCCCAACACACATTCATTTCCCTACAGTTTTTTAGTCAGAAATCTAGACATGATGTAGATGGCTTCTCTGTTCATGATTTCACAAAGCTGTGTTGTCATCTTTAGGTGGATTTCTCCTTCAAGTTCATACAGAGCTGGTGGCAGAATTCTGTTTCTTACACTTATAAGGCTGAAGTCCCCATTTCCTTGCCAGCTGGAATGGTCCCTAGTGCCCACAAGCATTGTTGGCCATTGTGCCTATCAATTTTCAGTATCAACAGCAGAGAACCCATTCACACTGAATCCCTCTCACACTTTGAATCCTTTTGCTCAGGAAGAACCAAGTCCTTTTAAAAACTCACCTGAATAGGGCCGTCCAACCTAAGGTAATCTCCCTTTCTTAAGGTCAACTGATACGAGACCTTGCTTGTATCTTCAAGGTCCCTGCCCAGCAGCACCTACATTAGTGTTTGATTGAATAGCTGAGGGAAAGCTAAGTAACCAGGAGTTACTTATTGGAGGTTCTTCATGCAATATGCCTGTCATGGCACTCCCACTACTGGTATGTATCTCTTCAGGGCCCTAACAACCCCAGTGATATTAGTCAGCCAATTCTCAGACAACCTCTCTTGCTCTGATCCCTGCCCAGTAGAGGAAAATACCCACAAATGTATTTGTGCAATCCCTGGGGGAGGATGGGTGTTAAATGAAGCATGTGTGTTCACTCTTAACACTTGTGGCACAGGATGCACTCACACCAGGTGTCAGCTGGGTCTCATATGCCTTCGGAGAGAGAGTTCTGGGGACCAGGTTGTGCCTCCACCAAAGGACCCCTGTTATACTTTCTGGCAGGAGTTTTAGGGAAGTTATCATCTTAGTCCTATAACCCAGTGTGCACATCTACACTGTAGAGTACCATATAGACATTGAGATGCTATTTCTAAATCAGAAATGATTTTTTGTTTCACTAAGTTTTGAAACATTTAGAAATAAGGAGCCCAAAGAAGTATTTCAACTTCTTGGTTTTCCCTGTTTCACCACCAAGGGGCTGGAGGAGGAGGTGCACAGGGATACAGACACCTCAGCAATGGCACCGGCTCCTGAGCTCTCCTCTCCTGCAATCCTGCATCACCCCTGAGGCTGACCCCTGTGGAGTCCAGGGCTGCTCAGAAACCTCATCCTGTCCCCACTGACACCCAGGCTTCTGCTCAGACATCTCCACCTGGCTTACAGTCCAGACCCCACTCAGGCTTCTCAGTGAGAATCCACCCAAGAGCAGAGCAGTGGGGGATGTCCCCTTACCTTCCACCCCATGTGCGGCCACAGGACTAAGGAGAGAAGACCCAGCTGCCTTTCTCCTCCTCAGCCAGGCCCTCCCTAGGGTCTCCTTCAGCTCCAGCACCTGGACAGGGCCCCGGACACGAGGGGGCACCCTCATCCCAGATGATGTTCAGCATGTGAGGTTCTTGTAAAAGTCACACTGATAAAACCTGTGTCCACCCATAGACAAATGGCTAAGGAAGATGTGTAGTATATACACACATATACAAATACACACCATAGACTATTATGCAGCCACAAAAAGGATGAAATCTTGCCTCTTGTGACAACATGGATGGACACACAGGGCAGTGTGTCTGCTACATGAAAGAAATCAGACTGAGAAAGACAAGGACCATATGATTCCACTCATATGTGGAATCTAAAAACCAAAACAAAATGAACAAAGAAACAAACAGCAGAATGAGACCTATAAATACAGAGAACTAACTGATGATAAATACAGAGGGAAGGGGGTTTGGAGGATGGGCACCAGGGTGAGGGAGTGGGAGACACAGGCTCCAGGTATGGAGGGAACAGGTCATAGGAATAAAAGGCACAGAACAGGGAATATCATCAGTGATACTGTAACATCATTATGTGGTGACAGACGGTAGCTACACTGTGCTGAGCAGAGCATGGTATAGACACAAAGTGAGTCACTGTGTTGTACACCTGAAACTAATGTAATCTTGTGTCAACTATATTCAAATTGAAATTTTTTTCAAAGAAATTAATTAGAAAGAATAAGCTGTAAAAATACCAATTTTCTTAATAGGTGATGGATATTGTGGTAGTTTTTATATTCTTTGAAAAATTTCCCTCAATTGGATAATTTTTCTAAAGTATATATATATATATATTTAATTTTTTTAACGTTTTTATTTATTATTGAGAGACAGAGAGACACAGAGCGAGAGCAGGGAAGGGGTAGAGAGAGAGGAAGACACAGAATCGGAAGCAGGCTCCAGGCTCTGAGCTGTCAGCACAGAGCCCGATGCGGGGCTCGAACTCACCAACCGTGAGATCATGACCCGAGCCAAAGTCGGTCGCTTAACCAACTGAGCCACCCAGGCACCCCTCTAAAGTATATTTTTTAAGTTTGTTTATTCACTTTGAGAGAGAAGGAGAGAGTGAGTATGAATGGTGGAGGGGCAGAGAGAGAGAGAGAGGGAGAGAGAATCCCAAGCAGGCTCCACACTGTGTGGTGGAGACCAATTTAGGCTTTAACCTACCAGCAGTGACATCATGACCTGAGCCTTAACCAAGAGTCAGACTGAGATACCCAGGTGCTCCTTAATTGGCAATTTTTAAGAAGTACACATTTTGTGAAGTAAAATAGTTTAACAATTAAATCCAACAAGTAATGAGTGGGGGGAAAGCCACACTGAAATAACAAGTGCACAGGAAAAAACTGGAAAACCTACTTGAAATGGAGAAATTCATAGGAACAGACAACTTACAAAGACTTAATCATGAACAAACAGCCAACCTGACAAGACCCATAACTAATAAGAAAGTCGAATCACTGTCAAAACAGAAAGACATATCCTGGATCAGATGGCTTCACTGGAAAATTCTGCCAGCCATTCGAGGAAGAATAAACACCAGTCTCCTCAAAGTCTTCCAGAATTGACAAGGAGAGAACACTTCCTGACTTGTCTATGTTGCCAGCATTACCAAGATTCCCCAAAGCAGATAAAGACACTACAAGAACAGGAAACCAGCTTCACTGCCCTTGGACCCAGGCTCCACAGCACAGTACATGAGCCCCAAGCCTTTACAGAAACCAACCTTGAATTGTGTTCTAAAATCACCTGACCCTGGGTGCCTGGGTGGCTCAGGCAGTTAAGGGCCTGACTTTGGCTCAGGTCATGATCTCGTCGTTTGTGGGTTCAAGCCCCGTGTTGGGCTCCCTGCTGACAGCTTGGAGCCTGGAGCCTGCTTTGGATTCTGTATATCCCTCTCTCTATGCCCCTCCCTCACTCACACTCTGTCTGTCTCTCTCTCAAAAATGAATAAACATTAAAAAAGTAAAATATGGGAGAAGCAAAGATAGCAGAACAGCATGGAAGTTTTTTTTGTGTCTTGCGTCCATGAAATACAGCCAGACCAACACTATACCACCCTATACACCTAGAAAACTGATTGTATGATTAACACAACAATCTGCACAACCTGAACCACAGACTTCAGCAGGTACATGGTGCAGAGAAGTGAATTTGGGGAGCGAGGAGACACTAAGGATGGGGAACTGCTTTTGCGGGCAGAAAGAGGATGAGAGGATGGAGACTGGGGAGGGGGGAGAATACAGGAAAAGCACCCGTCCCCAAAAACAGCTGTAGAGAAAGTGGAAAATTGGAAACAGACACAGGGACTAAACTAAAAAGGGAGAAAGGAGAAAGGAGAGGGCTTAAATTCCATTCAGACTGTAAACAAGGGGAGCGCAAAGGCTGCAACTCCGCAGCTCGATACCTGGTGGTGCTCTGGTGGGAAGGACAAATCCCCAGGAGCAGAGTGGGGTCTGGGAGGTTCTCGGGCTGCACGGGGAAAAGCGGTTCCACTGCTGGAATGACATTTGGTAGAGACTGTTGAAGCCACCTGGTCCCAGCAGACCTCAGAGAACGGCCACATTCACTGGTGCTGGAACAAGGTCATTAAGGGTGAAGCCTGGTGCCAGATGTGTGTTGTGATTTTCCATAATCTCTGAAACGCTGCTGCTACACTATGCTGTGAACTTTTTCTGGGGCGGGCTGGCATCTGGCCGTAGTCTCAGGGCACTGGCAGCAGCAGGGTCCAGCAAGCGTTCCTGAGTGCAGCTGACATTCGGCCATTGCTCATTCAGCCATTGTTCAGTGAGACCCTCCCACAGAGGGGTGGAACGGGTCAAAGCCACAGTCCTTTGGAAATAAGGGGCCAAGGAAAACAGCCACATCTGAGACAAAACTTGGGAGAGAGGTACTGCCTGGGGCCTGGTCATGGAGAGTGAAAAAGTGGGGAGTGGATGAAAGCTGAAGAAGGAGGACAGGTGCGTGATTGCTGATTTGGGAGAACAGGGTGGGTAGCTGGGTGGCGCCATATTCATGACTCCCATGCATGGGAATGGGCATGTGCACTTAGGAGCACCACAACAATCCACCCCAGTAGGCTAAAAGCGCCATCTAGTGGAGAGCAGAGCCATTACACTGAGCCCCGCCCAACTGGGCAACTTCGCTCTCAAGAACACAAGTCTCACCACCTGCTTAGTTTATGGAGTATGAAGCGCTACATAGACTGACTTCCAGGGAAAATGAAGTAATTTCGGTCCTATTTCAATCTGTTAGTAGGTTCATCTATTCAATTTTTTTTCTTTCTTTCTTTCTTTCTTTTCTTTTTTCTTTTTCTCTTTACATGTCTTTTCTTTTTCTTGAATACAGAAATAGAAAAATTTCATTTTTATTTTCAATTTTTATTAAAAATATTTTTCTTTAATTTTTATTACTATATTTTTTACTTTTATGTAAATTTCTTCAAATTCTATTTTAATTCCATCATTTTATTTTATTCAACTTCAGTGTATTCACCTTTTCAAATTTTCAAACAAATTCCTTTTTATTTTATTTAGTTTCTTTATTTTTATTTTTTCTCTTTTTCGTTTATTTTCTTTTTCTTGAATGCAGAAAGAGAAAAATGTCAGGTAAGGTAATTTAAGGTAAACTTCAATTTCTATTGAAAATATTTTTATTCAACTTTTATTACTATATTTTTTCCTTTTATGTAAACGTTTTCAAATTCTATTTTACTTCCATCATTTTATTTTAGTCTACTACAGCATATTCACTTTTTCAAATTTTCAAACTATTTCCTTTTTTTCTTTCTTTTTGATTTTATCTTTTTTCTCTTTTTCATTTCCTTTCTTTTTTCTTGAATACAGAAAAAGGAAAAATCATATTTATTTTTAGTTTTTATTAAAAATATTTTTCTTTTTTTCTACTATATTCTTTACTTTTCTGTATATTTTTTCAAATTCTATTTTACCCCCATCATCTCATTTTAGTCTGTCTCAGTGTATTCATTTTTTCAAATTCTCAAATGATTTCCTTCCCCCCCCTTTAGTTCTCTAATCTGTCAAACCACTTTCTACACCCAACCAAAACACACCTAAGATCTAGCATCATCTATTTGATTTTTGAGTGGGTGTGTTTTTAATTTTTAATTTTAATGTTTTTTTACTTTTAATATTTTTATTTTCAATTTTTATACGTCATTAATTCCTTTCTCCCTTCAAAATGACAAAATGAAGGAATTCATCTGAGAGAAAGAGCATGAAGAAACGACATCCAGGGATTTAACCAACACACATACAAGCAAGATGTCTGAACCAGAATTTAGAATCACGATAATAAGAATACTAGTGGGAGTCAAAAATAGATTAGAATCCCTTCTACAGAGATAAAAGAAGTAAAAAATAGCCAGAACGAAAAAAAAAATGCTATAACTGAGCTGCAATCACAGATGGATGCAGCGGCAGCAAGGATGGATGAGGCAGAACAGAGAATCAGCGATATAGAGGACAAATTTATAAAGAATAATGAAGCAGAAAAAAAGAGGGAGGTGAAGGCAAAAGAGCACAATTTAAGAATTAGAGAAATCAGTGACTCATTAAAAAGGAACAATATCAGAATCATAGGGGTCCCAGAAGAGGAAGAGAGAGAAATAGGGGTAGAAGGGTTATGTGAGCAAATCATAGCAGAAACTTTCCTAACCTGGGGAAAGACTCAGACATCAAAATCCAGGAAGCACAGACGACCCCCATTAGATTCAACAAAAACCGACCATCAACAAGGCACATCATAGTCAAATTCACAAAATACTCAGGCAAGGAGAGAATCACGAAAGCAGCAAGGGAAAAAAGTCCCTAACCTACAAGGGAAGACAGATCAGGTTTGCAGCAGCCCTATCCACAGAAACTTGGCAGGCCAGAAAGGAGTGGCGGGATATATTCAGTGTGCTGAATCAGAAAAATATGCAGCCAAGAATTCTTTATCCAGCAAGGCTGTCATTCAAAATAGAAGGAGAGATAAAAAGTTTTCCAGACAAACAAAAATTAAAGGAGTTTGTGACCACTAATCCAGCCCTGCAAGAAATTTTAAGGGAGACTCACTGAGGGGAGAAAAGATGAAAAACAAACAAACTATATATATATATATATATATATATATATATATATATATATACCAAAACCAGCAAAGATTAGAAAGGACCAGAGAACACCACCAAAAACTCCAACTCTACAAGCATCATAATGGCAATAAATTCATATCTTTTAGGACTCATTCTAAACATCAATGGACTCAATGCTCCAATCAAAAAACGTAGGGGAACAGAATGGATAAGAAAATAAGGTCCATCTATATGCTGTTTACAAGAGACCCACTTTAGACCTAAAGACACCTTCAGGTTGAAAATAAGGGGATGGAGAACCATGTATCATGTTAATGGTCAACAAAAGAAAGCCGGAGTAGCCATACTTCTATCAGACAATCTAGACTTTAAAATAAAGACTGTATCAAGAGATGCAGAAGGGCATTATATCATAATCAAGGGGTCTATCCACCAAGAAACCCTATCAATTGTAAACATTTATGCGCCAAATGTGGCAGCACGATAATATATAAATCAATTAATCACAAACATCTTTATGTTTCTTTAAACTTTCTTTAAATTCATCAATAGTGATACCATAATAGTAGGAGACTTCAACAGCCCACTCACAGCAATAGACAGATCATCTAATAAAAAAATCAATAAGGAAACAATGGCTTTGAATGACACACTGCACCGGATGGACTTAACAGATATATTCAGAACATTTCATCCTAAAGCAGCAGAATATACATTCTTCTCCAGCACACATGGAACGTTCTCCAGGATACACCATATACTGGGGCACAAATCAGCCCTATGTAAGTACAAAAAGATTGAGATCATACCGTGCATATTTTCAGACCACAACACTATGAAACTGGAAATCAACCACAAGAAAAATTTGGAAAGGTAACAAATACTTGGAGACTGAAGAATATCCTACTGAAGAATGAATGGGCTAACCAAGCAGTTAAACAGGAAATTAAAAAGTATATGGAAGTCAATGAAAATGATAACACCACAACCCAAAACCACTGGGACGCAGCAAAGGAGGTCATAAGAGGAAAGTATATAGCAATCCAGGCCTTTCTAAAGAAGGAAGAAGGATCTCAGATACACAACATAACCTTACACCTTAAGGAGCTGGAAAAAGAACAACAAATAAAACCCAAACCAGCAGAAGACAGGAAATAATAAAGATTAGAGCAGAAATTAATGCTATTTAAACCAAAAACAAAACAAAACAAAACAAAACAAAACAAAAAACAGTAGAACAGATCAATGAAGCCAGAAAGTGGTTCTTTGAAAGAATTAACAAAAGAGATAAACCACTAGCCAGACTGATCAAGAAGAAAAAGGAAAGGACCCAAATAAATACAATCAAGAATGAAAGAGGAGAGATCACAATCAACACAACAGAAATAAAAACAATAATAAGAGAATATTATGAGCAATTATATGCAAATAAAATGAGTAATCTGGAAGAACTGGACAAATTCCTAGAAACATATACACTACCAAACCTGAAACAGCAAGAAATAGAAAATTTGAACAGCCCCATAACCCGTAAGGAAATTGAATTAATAATCAAAAATCTGCCCAAAAAATGAGTCCTGGCCCAGATAGCTTTCCAGGGGAAATCTACCAAACATTTAAGGAAGAGTTAACAGCTATTCTCTTGAAACTGTTCCAAAAAACAGAACTGGAAGGAAAACTTCCAAACTCTTTCTATGAAGCCAGCATTACATTGATTCCAAAACCAGACAGAGACCCCACTAAAAAGGAGAACTATAGACCGATTTTCCTGATGAACATGGATGCAAAAAAAATCCTCAACAAGATATTAGCCAATCAGCTAATACATTAAATCCATTAAATCCATTAAATAATCCAACAATACATTAAAAAAATTATTCACCACAACCAAGTGGGATTTATACCTGGGATGCAGGGCTTGTTCAATATCGGCAAGACAACATGATTCATCACATCGATAAAAGAAAGGACAAGAAGCATATGATCCTCTCAATAGAAGCAGAGAAAGCATTTGACAAAATACAGCATCCTTTCATGATAAAAACCCACAAGAAAGTAGGGATAGAAGGAGCATACCTTGAGATCATAAAAGCCATATATGAACGACCCAATGCTAATATCATCCTCAATAGGGAAAAACTGAGAGCTTTCCCCCTAAGGTCAGGAACAAGACAGGGATGTCCACTCTCACCACTGTTATTCAACGTAGTATTGGAAGTCTTAGCCTCTGCAATCAGACAACACAAAAGAAACAAAAGGCATCCAAATCAGCCAGAAGGAGGTCAAACTTTCACTCTTCTCAGATGACATGATACTCTATATGGAAAACCCAAAAGATTCCACCAAAAAACTGCTAGAACTGATTCATGAATTCAGCAAAGTTGCAAGATATAAAATCAAAGCACAGAAATCGGTTGCATTCCTATACACCAACAATGAAGCGGCAGAAAGAGAAATCAAGGAATCGATTCCATTTACAGTCACACAAAAAGCCATAAAATACCTAGGAATAAATCTAACCAAAGAGGTGAAAACTCTATACACTGAAAACTATAGAAAGCTTATGAAAGAAATTGAAGAAGACACAACAAAAAAATGGAAAAAGATTGCAGCTCCTGGATAGGAAGAACAAATATTGTTAAAATGTCAATACTACCCAGAGCAATCTACATATTCAGTGCAATCCCTATCAAAGTAACACCAGCATTCTTCACAGAGCTAGAAAAAATAATCCTAAAATTTGTATGGAACCAGAAAAGACCCCGAATAGCCAAAGCGATCTTGAAAAAGAAAACCAAAGCAGGAAGCATCACTAACCCAGACTTCAAGCTATACTACAAAGCTGTAATCATCAAGACAGTATGGTACTGGCACAAGAACAGACACTCAGATCAATGGAACAAAATAGAGAACCCAGAAATGGACCCACAAATGGATGGCCAACTAATCTTTGACAAAGCAGGAAAGAATATCCAATGGAATAAAGACAGTCTCTTCAGTAAGTGGTGCTGGGAAAACTGGACAGCGACATGCAGAAGAATGACCCTGGACCACTTTCTTACACCATACACAAAAGTCAACTCAAAATGGATGAAAGACCTCAATGTAAGACAGGAAGCCATCAAAATCCTCGAGGAGAAAGCAAGCAAAAACCTCTTTGATCTTGGCCGCAGCAACTTCTTACTCAACACGTCTCTGGAGACAGGGGAAACAAAAACAAAAATGAACTACTGGGACCTCATCAAAATAAAAACTTTTGCACAGCAAAGGAAACAATCAGCAAAACTAAAAGGCAACCGACGGATTCGGAGAAGATATTTGCAAATGACATATCAGATAAAGTGTTAGTTATCCAAAATCTATAAATAACTGATCAAACCCAACACCCAAAAAACAAATAATCCAAGGAAGAAATGGGCAAAAGACATGAATAGACACTTCTCCAAAGAAGACATCCAGATGGCCAACGGACACATGAAAAAATGCTCAACTCACTCATCATCAGGGAAATACAAATCAAAACCACCATGAGATACCACCTTTAACCTGTCAGAATGGCTAACATTAACAACTCAGGCAACAACAGATCTTAGCGAGGATGTGGGGAAAGAGGATCTCTTTTGCATTGTTGGTGGGAATGCAAGTGGTGCAGCCACTCTGGAAAACAGTATAGAGGTTCTTCAAAAACTAAAAATAGAACCACCCTAGGACCCAGCAATTGCACAACTAGGCATTTATCCATGGGATACAGGTGTGCTGTTTCGAAGGGACACATGCACCGCCATGTTTATAGCAGCACTACCAACAATAGCCAAGGTATGGAAAGAGCCCAAATGTCCATCGATGGATGAATGGATAAAGAAGACGTGGTATATATACACAATGGAGTATTACTCAGCAATCGAAAAGAATGAAATCTTGCCATTTGCAACGACCTGGATGGAAACTGGAGGGTTAGTATAATATACTAAGTGAAATTAGTCAGTCAGAGAAAGACAAATAGCATATGACTTCACTCATATGAGGACTTTAAGATACAAACTAGATGAACATAAGGGAAGGGAAACAAAAATAATATAAAAACAGGGAGGGGGACAAAATAGAAGAGACACAGAAATATGGAGAACAAATTGAGGGTTACTGCAGGGGTTGCGGGAGGGGGAATGGGCTAAATGGGTAACAGGCACTAAGGAATCTACTCTGGAAATCATTGTTGCACTATATGCTAACTAATTTGGATGTAAATTTAAAAAAATAAATAATAATAATAATAATAAAATAAATAAATAAACTAAAATACCTGACTCTAAACTCACTCACTTACAGATACCACTGGTGCATGCATGTTTCATGTTGATGTTGTATGAAACAATTCTAACAAATCAGGAGTTGGGGGTTTGGGAGTGATGGTGACACAAAAGGGGAATCCATAGGGTGGGGATTGGGGATTATCAGCGGCAGGTGGCAGCAATGCCTCCTTCACCCCCATGCCTGCTGTCATCTCCTGAAGAGGGACTGTCACCTTCCAAAACAATGGGTGAGTCCCCTCACATGGCTGCAACTACAGAGAACAGATGCACAGTTACAATAAAGCATGGAAAGCCTACATGAGATTAGCAGAAACACAGACCCCTGTACATGCAGGTGTGTGTGTAGGGTGTGGGGTCAGAGGAGAGACTGGGCTGCAGAAAGAGAAATAATTGGATGAGGGAGGAAAAGGACCCCACATAGAAATAAACAAACATCCCAACATGGCATCAAGATTGGGGGACATAAGCTGCTCAGGCACCCATTAGGCATCAGACACCCGTTGCCTGCACTACATGGTTCAAAACAAAGACAAAAAAGAACAAGGAGACTCTGAAGATTTGGAGGAGCCAGTTTCATGAGATCAATACTCACTGGAGGAGGAAATGGCCATCTCATCAGGCAGCTCACTCCTACTGACCTCAATGTGACCCTGCACCTCACTGAGAACCTTGGCATCTTTTCAACTGACACAAACATGATGGCCAAACCTGTGTGACCAAACTGGCCTGCTCAGGTCTCATGGAAGGAGATAGATGGTAGCACTGGGAAAACCCCAAAGTAGGAAGACACCCAAAAGAAGGGACGAGCATGTAAAGTATGAAGACATAGGAAATCAGGGGGTGGGAGGGGACAATGGGATGTCCATGTGGGTGTGCAGTTTACCAGATGCAGGTAGGAGTGGGAATCCCCAGGCAGGTGGTAGTTGATGGCAGTGTTCACCAGCTCAATGTCCATGGTGGCCACAAGAAGTTGTCATCGAAGATCTTTAACTACTGATACCAGGAAAGCCTTTGGCAGAAAGAACATTAGAAAATTGTTCACAGTCCTTTCTCTCAGTGGTCTCATTTCCTCCCAAAACACAAAACATCTTTCCATCTCTGACTCACCTCTCCTGCCAGGGCGTCCCACAATGGATAGCAATGGCTGGAAAGTTCTGCTCCACCATGAGCTAGGCCAGGGCAATGCAATGCTGCACAGACTTCACAAAGGTCTCGGCTTGTGTGTAGAGTGTAGGGAGATGTGGGCCCACCGGTGTGTGTGTGGAGGGGAGAGAGACAATGTGCCAGAGTGGGAGATTTCAGGAAGTACACCCTCTACATGAATCCCACTAATTCCCTCTTATTCCCCCCTACATGATTCCTTCTTTTTCGCTCTCAGTATAACTTACTTTTCACTTCTCTCCTCTGGTTCTGATTTTCCTGAGCAGATTGGCCTCTGAGAAGATACACAGAACATTAACCAAATTTGGCAGACATGTTAGGATACAGGAATGTGGTTATTCTATGAAAAAGGACTAAATCTTGGAACTAGGGTCTGGAACAAACAATATTCCTGCTTATGAAACATTAAACCTAAGACCTACCCTAATTTTGGGAGTAGTTTTCGTGTGAAAACGTTACACGATCGGTAAGCTGAGAGAATGCCTCTCCTCAGGAAGTGATACAAGAAGAAATAAACACATTTAAGAACCCTAACTGGGCCAATGAAGATTGGGATTTTTAAGAATTTAAAAGCCTTCCAGGTTTTATATATGATGTTTGCTTTACTTATGGGGATTTTAATTTATTGAATATCTGACCATCCTAGCATGGAACACCATAGCAGTCCCCAACTCTCTCAGCCCCTTGGTATCCATCAGAAACATCACCAATTTGTCCAAAAAACACCTTTATACTCAATCCTCATTATTCACAGATTCTGTATTTACAAATTTATCTATTTGCTAAAAATTCTTTTAACCCCAAAATCAATACTTATGGCACTTTACCATCATTCAGTGACACGCCCAGAGCAGCAAAATATTTAGTCACCTGACATGCATGTTCCCAGCTGAAGTCAAAATTTTTTGTGTAACTTGAAAAAGTCCTTCTCAGACATAAAAAGTTGCAAAGTTCTCAATGTCAGAACACAAAAATTATGGCCTTACTTTGTCTAAAGACACATACTAATTAGCTGGAACAATCAGCACAAAATTGTTATGTGATGAAAAAAGAGACGAGTGTACAATAAGAAGTTTAGAAATAACCCCAAGTGGATACTTGATTGTTGATAGAGGTAGGACTTTAGGAAAGAGGAAAAAGATGGAGTTTTCAATGAAAAGTCAGTCAGCTGTTAGCTACTTATGAAGGAAAAAACAGATTTAACCTTTCCTTCACACCATACACATGCAGAAAGAAATCGATTAAAATCCATAAAATTTCAGAAAGGATTACAGAAAAGTACCTTTATGAGTATAATTAAGGAAAAATTTGTTAAACAGAACTGAGAAGACATTTCTAATAGAGAAAATTCCTATATTTTATTAGGTAAAAGTAATAACTACTGTTCATTAAAAGTCATGATTACAAAAGTGAAAATAGAAACCATATATTAGGAGAAATTGTTTGCCACACCTGTTAGCAACCAAGCGCTAGACCGCAAAATACGTAAACACTGCTCAGATCAGAGCATAAGACAGACTACTTAGTGAATAAATGGCCTAATACGTCCCATTTACCAAAGTCAAGTGGAAGCCAGAAGGCAAGGGAGCATGGGAGATACAGGAGTCCATTCCATAAGTGGTCGATAGCGGATGGTCTCCCAGGACACAGAGCAGGTGAGCATGGGTAAGTGATGAATGGGAATGTTACAAAGAAGAAATCTAAATAATAAACATGGATATGTAAATGTGCTTTCTCTCCTTCCCTGATGGAAATGCAAATTATCACCATAATGGCAGACAGCATGAACGCACCTGACAACATGCTGTGTGGAAGAACCCAGTCTCAAAGGACTGCGTGGGGCTCGATTCCAATTTCAAGAAATGTCCATCATACACAAATCTACAGAGACCGGAAAGTACATTAGCACTTGCCCAGAGCTGGGGGAAAGGCAATGGGACAAAGGGGAAGCGACTGCTAATGAATACAAGGTTACTCCTGCTGTGATGAAAGTGTTCTAAAAGCGATTGTAGCGATAGTTGCACAGCTTTGTGAATATAATAAAAACGATTGAATTGTATACATAAATCAGTGATCGGTGTGTGAATAACATCTCCATAAAGTTGTATTAAAAACTCCTAATGAGATATATGCTAAATCCACTAGAATCTCCAAGTCACACTGAAGAAGTGGTTCAGGGCAGATGGAGTAGGAGGCATCAGTAATCCACATCCCCACCTGGCTAACAGGTGCACTGATGCAATCTGACAGAACTGTTGTGGAAAGCTGGAGTGTATTGAAGGCTTGGAACTTCCAGGGGAAAGTCTCGGATGGTAAATGGCAGTTAAGTTCAGTCTATTTCAGCCTGGCACCGTAGATGCGGCTACCACCTCTTGACTCTCAGGCCCCTTACAGACACCCAGAGTGATTCCCACAGTAGTTTGAACACAGCACGTGGAAGCTAAGGTGAGTGATTAGGACAATGCCTTCCAAACATCAGGAATAAATGTTCTGATCGCTGCTTGCTGCTTTTGGTCAAGGGGATGCAGGAGACACGTAGGCAACCATGTTTGCAATTCCCACCACCAATATGACAAGCCCTTTCTCCACTGGTTAAAGCAAACTGAAGGGTATTTAAAGGCTTTCCCCTTCTTCATTTTCCATTTTTTTCCATTTTGCAAGGGAAGTATATAAGGACTGGATCACCAGAAAGCAACTGCAAATACAGAGACGTTTACAAAGTTACATATGCCCAGGGAAGGGTGCAGGCTCATAAATGATCTGAGAGGTTCTTAAGGTTACACCGTAGGTAGACACCTGGCATGCAGACACTCTACACAACAGAACGACCAAAACATAAAAGCAAAACACAGCAACCAAAAAAGCTTTGCAAACTCTGGGGAAGGGGAGAATCAATTTCCAGAGTTATCACATAAGATCAAATGTGTAGTTTAAAAAAAAACCCAAATCACAAAGCATACAAAGAAACAGGAAAGTATGACCCATTGAAAGGAAAAAACTCTATCAGTAGAACTGTCTCTGAGAAAGAACTGATGCAAACCTACTAGACAAAGACCTTAAGGCAACAGTCGTACAGACCCTCAAGCTGCAGGCAGGAGTGGAGACCAGGGGCTCCCAATGCTTGCCTTTCAGGAAAAAAACAAAACCAAAAAATCAAAAGTTAAAAATATGACATAAATAAATAAAAAGTAGCGCACACCCCTTGCTTCTGTAAAATCACCAACACAAACAACTAAACAACCACAAATTGTGACATGGCCTTGGGAAAACCCTAGGCCATCACGAGGACACAGCACAACCCTGTGGAGCACAAGAACCATAGGTTGCTGCACAGAAAATCAGGGAAAACACTTCACCTGTGTCACCCCCTCCTTCAGTCTGGACCAACTCAGCACCAAGGAAGAAGCCATCAGAAGGATTTCACCTGCAGGGAAGGAGAACAGGAGGACTCCAGCCATCCTGGTCACCTGTGCACAACCATAAGTCAAAGACTAAATCAAAAAGGAAATTTAAAAAATCTTGAGAAAAACAAAAATGGAAACAAAACAGAGATATAAATCTCACAAGATGCAGGAAATCAGTCCTTAAGAGCAACGTTTGTAGCCATAAGTGCCTATGTAAAGAAAGTCACAAATAAACAACCTAACATTACACCTCAAGGAACTAGAAAATAAGAACAAACTAAGCCCAAAGTTTAGAAGGATGAAAATAACAAATATCTGAATGAAAATAAATGAAATAGCAAGTAAAAACACATCATAAAAAGATAAATGAAATGAAGAGTTGGTTTTTGTTAAGCTAAAAAAAAGCTCACAAACTGTTAGCTACACTAAGAAAAAATGGAGGTGACTCAAATAAAGAAAATTATAAACAAAAGTATAGAACTGTGAGATGCCTTGCTGGCTCAGTTGGTTGAGTGTCCGACTCTTGATTTTGGTTCAGGTCATGATCGCATGGTTCAGTTTGTGAGACTGAGCCCCATGCTGTCCTCTGCGCTGACAGCACTGAGCCTTCTTGGGATTCGGTCTCTCCCCCTTTCTCTTCCCCTCCCCCCTTTCTCAAATTAAATAAATGTATATTAAAAAAAAACTACAGAACTGATTCCACAAATTTTCAAAGGTCATAATATTTACTATGACAATAAATGGCAACAAATTAGATCACCGAGAGATATTGGATACATTCCTGAAAACATACAAGTCCCCATGGGACTTGTACTGAATCATGTACTCCCACTGAATCATGGACAAAAACAGAGAATCTGGACAGACCAATTACTAGTAGCAGATTGAGTGAAGAATAAAAAGTCCCCCAACACAGTAAAGCACCCAGGTGGCTTTACTGGTGAATTCTATCACACATTAAGATGGATTAATACCAATCTTTCTCAAAATCTTTAAAAATATTAAAGAGGAAGAAATACTTCCAAACTCATTTAATGAAGCCAATAGTACCCTGGTAGCAAAACCAGACAAGGACACTACAAGAAAAGAAAATTACAGCCAATATCACCTATGAATAAAGATGCCAAAGTCCTCAACAAAATGCTCGCAAAATGAATTCAACAGCTTTTAAATTTATTTTAATGTTTATTAATTTTTAAGAAAGCATGACATAGAGACAGAGCATGAGCAGGGGAGAGGCATGGAGAGAGGGAGACACAGAATCTGAAGCAGGCTCCAGGCTCTGAGCTGTCAGCACAGAGCCCGATGCGGGGCTCAAACCCACCAACCATGAGATCATGACCTAAGCCGAAGCCAGACGCTTAAATGACTGAGCCGCCCTGGTGCCCCCAAATGCTTTTTAAAAGGAATATAAACCATGATCAAGTGGGGCTTATGTCTGGGGTCCAGTGATGGTTCAATACACACAAATCAATAAACGCACACCACATGAACAGAGAGGGTTACAAATCACAGGATCATCTCAATAAACACAGAGACAACATTTGACAAAGTTGCATATCATTTCATGATAAAAAGTCCCAAGGAGTCGCATATAGAAGGAATGGACGTCAACATAATAAAGGCCATAACGCCAAGCCCACAGCTAACATCATCCTCAATGGTGAAAAGCAAAGGCCTTTGCTCCAAGATCAGGAACAAGACAGGGATGCTCATTCTCACCGCTTCTATTCATCATTGTACCAGAAGTCCTAGCCAGAGCACAAAGGTGAGGAAAAGAAATAAAAGGAATCCAAATTGGAAACGAAGAACTGAACATGTC
Source organism: Panthera uncia (assembly GCF_023721935.1). Taxonomy (NCBI): domain Eukaryota; kingdom Metazoa; phylum Chordata; class Mammalia; order Carnivora; family Felidae; genus Panthera; species Panthera uncia. The sequence continues at coordinate 10,909,978 of NW_026057580.1, forward strand.
TCTGTTTGCAGATGACATGATTTTTTCCTTTCAAGATTTACTCTCTTAGCAACTTTCAGATAGACAATGCAGTATCATTAACTATACTCACCATGCTGTACATGACATCCCCAAAGCTTCTTTTATAAGTGGAAATTTGTGCCTCTCAACCCCCTTCACCTGTTTCACTCACCTTCCCAAGCCCACCTCTGGACACCACAGATCTGTTCACTGTATTCTTGAGCACAATGCTTTGTTTCTCTTTTTAGGGGTGCTGTTTGTTGGTTGTTGTTGCTGCTGCTGTTTTTAGGTTCCACATGTGAGATCATGTGGTATCCGTCTTTTGCTTTCTGACTTATTTTACTTAGCGTGGTGTCCTCAGAGTCCCTCCATGTTTACACAAATGGCAAGGTTTCATTACTTTACATGGCTGACTAATATTCCACTTTAGGTTTTTTCCATATCTTGACCAAGATATAATCATATATAGAAAATCCTAAAGTCTCCCACCAAACAACAACAACAACAACAACAACAACAACAACAAAACCAAACATTAGCACTAATAACAAATTCAGTGAGGCTGCAGGATACAAGATCAATCTATAAGAATACGTTATGTTTACACACCGACAACAAAATACCTAAAGAGGAATTCAGAAACCAAACCATTTACAGTGGCATCAAAACCAATAAAATACTTAGGAATATATGTAACCATTGAAAGACATGCACCTGCAAAACTATAAGATTTAGATGAAAAACATTTAAGAAGAGACAAATAAATGAAAAACTATCCAATGTCCTTGGGTTGCAAGAATTAATATTGCTAAACTATCCGTAGTGTCAAAGTGATCTACAGATTCAATGCAATCCCAAACAAAATCACAATGGCAGCTTTCAAAGCAACTGAAAACACCATCCCCAAATTCATGTGGAAGCACAAAAGACCCCAAAGGCCAAAATAATGTTGAGAAAGAACAACAGATCTGGAGGCACTACATGTCCTGATTTCAAACTATGTTACAAAGCCATAGCAATCAAAACAGTATGGTACTGGCATGAAAGCAGGATATAGAACAATGGAACAGGACACAGAGCCCAGAAATAAACCCCACGTGTATGGAAAACTCACCTTTGTCAAGGGTACGGACAACATACAATGGGCAAAGAATAGTCTCTTCGGTAAATGGTGATAGGAAACTGGATATCCACATGCAATCAGTGACAATGTAAGTTGCAGTGTAACTGTGTTACATCACTGACAAAGATTAACCTGAATGGGTTAAAGACTTGAATGTAAGAAGTGAAACCATAAAACTTCTAGGGGAAAAGATAGGGAAAAAGCTCCTTGTCGTTGGTATTAGCAATGATTTGGGGGATATCACAGCAAAAACACAGGGCAAAGGAGCTAAAGTAAACACGTGGGGCTACATCAACTGAAAAGTTTCTACACAGAAAAGAAAACTATTAATAAACTCTAAAGGAACCCTACATAATGTGAGAAAATATTGGCCACTCATTATCAGAAAAGAGTTTAATATCCAAAATATATAAGTAACACATAGAAATCAAGAAGAAACCAGATAACAAAATTCACAAATAGCAGACCTGAATAGACATTTTTTTCAAAGAAGACACACAAATTGTCAACAGGTACATGAAAAGGTGCTCGATATCACTAGTCATCAGGAAAATGCCAATCCAAACCCCAATGAGATGTCATCTTGCACCTGTTAGGATGGATATAAAAGAGGCCAGAGAACAAATGTCGGTGAAGGTGTGGAGGAAGGGAACACTTGGTCACTGCTGGTGGTACGGAAAACATTATGGAGCTTTGTGAAAAAAATTTTAAGTAGAACTACCACATGATCCAGAAATCCCACTCCAGAGTACACATCATAGAGAGTGAAATATGAATCAAAACACACTTTATTTTTAAAAATGTTTAAGTTTATTATTTATTTTGAGAGAGAAAGAGCATATGAGCAAGTAAGGGAGGGTCAGAGAGAGAGGGAGAGAGAATCTCAAGCGGGGTCCACACTGCCAGTGCAGAGCCTGACATGGGGCTTGAACCCACCAACCGTGAGATCATGACCAGAGCTGAAATCAAGAGTTGGACACTTAACCAACTGAGCCATTTTGGCACCCCAAACACACTTTAAATAAAAAGGTTACAAAACACAAAGAAAATTACATACTAATACATCTTTCAATACAAGAAGATAAAATAATCATAAACTTTTACACACCTAATAACACATACTCAAAATATATGAGGCAAAACCAGACAGACTAAAGGTGGAAATACACAGTTCTATAATAATAGTTGGAGGCTTCCATACCCCTATTTCAAGATGGACAGAACAACCAGACACTAGACAGAAATAGAGGACACAGAGGACATGAACCACATGCAATGATCCCGCTGGATGTAACCCCATACACACAACACTCTAAACCCAAACAACAGAATATACAGTATCTCAAATGCACCTGGATGTTCTCCAGTGTTGATCATATACTGGGCTACAAATTCATTCTCAATAGGTTTGAAAGATATCACACAAACTCTCCAATATATCACAAGGGAAAGTAGGAAGTATTTAAAGACAAACAAAAGTGGAAGCACCACACAACAACACTCATGGGATGCAGTGAATGCAGTGCTAATGGGGAAATTTATAGTTAAAATGCTTACATTAAAAAAGAGGAGAGGACTCTGGCGAAAGATGGCAGCATAGGAGGGCGCTTGGCTCACCGCATCCTGCTGATCACTTAGATTCCACCCACACCTGCCTAAATAACCCAGAAAACCACCAGGAGACTAGCATAATGGACTCTCTGGAGCCAAGCATAGATAAGAGGCCTAGGGAAGAGGGTGGAAGGGCAGAGAGGTGGTGCATGCTACACACACTGGCGGGAGGGAGCTGGGGCACTGGAGGGGCAGCCTACCCTGCAAGGCAGAGTCCCCAAGTCTGGCTTGCAAAAGCGGAGGGGCCGGACTCCATGAGTTCTGGCAGCCAGCAGAAATTAACATCCGGAATGTTAAAAGTCAACAGGTCTGCTCTGAGAGCAGTAGGGCGGGGGGACACCAGGAGGGAGAGTTGTTGAGCCCCAGAAGACAAAGCTCAGCTCTATGGGGAACAAAGATGCTGGCAAGCACAATCTCCCTCTCCCATCCCCAGCCGAAATCCCAAAAGGAACCAGTTCCCATCACCGAACTTGCTTGCACTGCGCAAACACCCAATGCTGTGCTTTAGTGGATCCATCCTTCAGACCTGTCGCCTTCCTCCTCGTGCTGCAGGGCCCCTCCCACAAGGGACCACCAATGGCAAAGCGAGCTAAGCCTGCCCGTCCCACCCCTGTGCACCTGGTGGATCCACACCAGCTAATACACCAGATCCCATCAAAGCAGCACCACAAGCCTGGCAGTGTGCAAGTAGCCTGGACAGGGGCCACACCACTCCACAGTGAGTCCTGCCCCTGGGAGGTGGGAAGATAAGGTACACACCAGTCTGACTGTGGCCCAACGGTGGGCTGGGGACAGACAACCAGTCAGACTGCGGCCCCACCCACCAATACAAGTTACTCCAGACAACACAGAGGAAGTGCCCTGCAGTTGGGCGCCACCTCAGGGATTACCCTTAATGACTAAACACAAGAACTCTCCTCAAAAGACACTCCAGGAAGTAGCGACAACTAACAAATTGAGCAAAAATTTTTAAATTTAAGATTTAAAAAGATTTAAAAGATTTAAAAGATTTAAAAGATTTAAAAAGATTAAAAAAGATTTAAGCAATATAATGGAACAAGAATTTAGAATAATAGTCACAAAATTAATCTCTGGGCTTGAAAAAAGCATAGAGGACAGCAGACAATCTATTGCTACAGAGATCAAGGGACTAAGAAATAGTCATGAGGAGCTTAAAAACACTATAAATGAGGGGCAAAATAAAACGGAGGTGACCACAGCTCAAATTGAAGAGGCAGAGGAGAGAATAGGTGAATTAGAAGATAAAATTATGGAAAATGAGGAAGCTGAGAAAAAGAGAGATAAAAAAAATCCAGGAGTATGAGGGTAGAATTAGAGAACTAAGTGATGCAGTCAAACGGAACAATATCCATATAATAGGAATTCCAGAAGAGGAAGAGAGAGAGAAAGGGGCTGAAGGTGTACTTGAACAAATCATAGCTGAGAACTTCCCTGATCTGGGGAAGGAAAAAGGCATTGAAATCCAAGAGGCACAGAGAACTCCCTTCAGATGTAACTTGAATCGACTTTCTGCATGACATATCATAGTGAAACTGGCAAAATATAAGAATAAAGAGAAAATTCTGAAAGCAGCTAGGTCCTTTATACACTAATAATGAAGCAACAGAAAGACAAATAAAGAAACTGATCCCATTCACAATTGCACCAAGAAGCATAAAATACCTAGGAATAAATCTAACCGAAGATGTAAAAGATCTGTATGCTGAAAACTCTAGAAAGCTTAAGAAGGAAATTGAAGAAGATATAAAGAAATGGAAAAATATTCCATGCTCATGGATTGGAAGAATAAATATTGTCAAAATGTCAATACTACCCAAAGCTATCTACACATTCAATGCAATCCCAATCAAAATTGCACCAGCATTCTTCTCGAAACTAGAACAAGCAATCCTAAAATTCATATGGAACCACAAAAGGCCCCGAATAGCCAAAGTAATTTTGAAGAAGACCAAAGCAGGAGGCATCACAATCCCAGACTTTAGCCTCTACTACAAAGCTGTAATCATCAAGACAGCATGGTATTGGCACAAAAACAGACACATAGACCAATGGAATAAAATAGAAACCCCAGAACTAGACCCACAAACGTATGGCCAACTAATCTTCGACAAAGCAGGAAAGACCATCCAATGGAAGAAAGACAGTCTCTTTAACAAATGGTGCTGGGAGAACTGGACAGCAACATGCAGAAGATTGAAACTAGACCACTTTCTCACACCATTCACAAAAATAAACTCAAAATGGATACAGGACCTGAAAGTGAGACAGGACACCATCAAAACCCTAGAGGAGAAAGCAGGAAAAGACCACTCTGACCTCAGCCGTAGCAATTTCTTACTTGACACATCCCCAAAGGCAAGGGAATTAAAAGCAAAAATGAACTAGTGGCGCCTTATGAAGCTAAAAAGCTTCTGCTGAAATGCCCAGAGTCTAGAGACCCCCAAAAACGAACCACCAGAGTCCAGAGTCAAAGCTAAGCAGCAAGGGTCATTTATTGCAGGTTCGAACCTGGACCTCTGCGCCCTCGTTGCCGGTGACGCCGAGAGGTCCTGAGAGAGGTTTTTACACCCCTTTTATAGACAGGTACAAACAAGTCATGGGGAAATCAGGAATTTTCCACAGTTACAGAGCTGCGATTGGTTGGTGTTTAAAGTTGGACACTTAACAGTATTCGATTGGTTCCTGCCTTTAGGTCAGACCACAACCGGGGGTACGGGTATCACAATGATTGATCAGGAATACACGGATGTGCCAGGCAACAATGATTGATCAGGAATACATGGGTGCGTCAAGCAATTGTACAGAAGCGGAACAAGCTGGTTAAGCTTGGTTAGGTTTCAGTTTCCCATAACTTAAGCTTTTAAGTTTTAATTTTCTCAGGCCTCTCACTGCACTGCAAAGGAAACAACCAACAAAACTAAAAGGCAACCAACCGAATGGGAAAAGATATTTGCAAATGACATATCGGACAAAGGGCTAGTATCCAAACTCTATAAAGAGCTCATCAAACTCCACACCCGAAAAACAAATAATCCAGTGAAGAAATGGGTAGAAAACATGAATAGACACTTCTCTAAAGAAGACATCCGGATGGCCAACAGGCACATGAAAAGATGCTCAACATCGCTCCTCATCAGGGAAATACAAATCAAAACCACACTCAGATATCACCTCATGCCAGTCAGAGTGGCCAAAATGAACAAATCAGGAGACTATCGATGCAGGCGAGGATGTGGAGAAACAGGAACCCTCTTGCACTGTTGGTGGGAATGCAAATTGGTGCAGCCACTCTGGTAAACAGTGTGAAGTTTCCTCAAAAAATTAAAAATAGACCTACCCTATCACCCAGAAATAGCACTGCTAGGAATTTACCCAAGGAATACAGGAGTGCTGAAGCATAGGGGCACTTGTACCCCAATGTGTATAGCAGCACTCTCAACAATAGCCAAATTATGGAAAGAGCCTAAATGTCCATCAACTGATGAATGGATAAAGAAATTGTGGTTTATATACACAATGGAATTCTACGTGGCAATGAGAAAGAATGAAATATGGCCCTCTGTAGCAACGTGGATGGAACTGGAGAGTGTTATGTTAAGTGAAATAAGCCGTACAGAGAAAGACAGATACCATATGGTTTCACTCTCATGTGGATCCTGAGAAACTTAACAGAAACCCATGGAGGAGGGGAAGGGAAAAAAAAGAGGTTAGAGTGGAAGAAAGCCAAAATATAAGAGACTCTTAAAAAGTGAGAACAAACTGAGGGTTGACGGGGGGTGGGAGGGAGGGGAGGGTGGGTGATGGGTACTGAGGAGGGCACCTTTTGGGATGAGCACTGGGTGTTGTATGGAAACCAATTTGACAATAAACTTCATATATTGGAAAAAAAATGAAAGCAGCTAGGGATAAACATGCTCTAACATATGAAAGGAGACCCATAAGACTAGTGGCAGACCTATCTACTAAAACTTGGCTGGCCAGAAAGGAATAGCAGGAAATCTTCAATGTGATGAACAGAAAAAAATATGCAGCCAAGAAACCTTTATCCAGCAAATCTGTAATTGAGAATAGAAGAAGACATAAATAAACAAACAAAAACTGAAGGAATTCATCGCCACTAAACCCGCCCTACAAGAGATCCTAAGGGGGATCCTGTGAGACAAAGTACCAGAGACATCACTACAAGCATGAAACCTATGGACATCACAATGACTCTAAACCCATATCTTTCTATACTAACACTGAATGTAAATGGACTAAATGCTCCAACCAAAAGACATAGGGTATCAGAATGGATTAAAAAAGAAAAACAAGACCCATTTAATTGCTGTCTACAAGAGACTCATTTTAGACCTGAGGACACCTTCAGATTGAAAGTGAGGGGATGGAGAACTATTTATCATGCCACTGGAAGTCAAAAGAAAGCTGGAGTAGCCATACTTATATCAGACAAACTAGACTTTAAATTAAAGGCTGTAACAAGAGATGAAGAAGGGCATTATATAATAATTACAGGGTCTATCCATCAGGAAGAGCTAACAATTACAAATGTCTATGCGCTGAATATGGGAGCCCCCAAATATATAAAACAATTACTCACAAACATAAGCAACCTTATTGTCAAGAATGTGGTAATTGCAGGGGACTTTAATACTCCACTGACAACAATGGATAGATCATCTAGACACACGGTCAATAAAGAAACAAGGGCCCTGAATGATACATTGGATCAGATGGACTTGACAGATATATTTAGAACTCTGCGTCCCAAAGCAACAGAATATACTTTCTTCTTGAGTGTACATGGAACATTCTCCAAGATAGATCACGTACTGGGTCACAAAACAGCCCTTCAGAAGTATACAAGACTTGAAATTATACCATGCATACTTTCAGACCACAATGCTATGAAGCTTGAAATCAACCACAGGAAAAAGTCTGGAAAGCCTCCAAAAGCATGGAGGTTAAAGAACACCCTACTAAAGAATGCATGGGTCAACCAGGCAATTAGAGAAGAAATTTAAAAATATATGTAAACAAATGAAGATGAAAATACTACAATCCAAACGCTTTGGGATGCAGCAAAGGCAGTCCTGATAGGAAAATACATCGCAATCCAGGCCTATCTCAAGAAACAAGAAAAATACCAAATACAAAAACTAACAGCATACCTAAAGGAAATAGAAACAGAACAGCAAAGACAACCCAAACACAGAAGAAGAAGAGAATAAAGATCAGAACAGAAATAAACAATATAGAATCTAAAAAACTATAGAGCAGATCAATGAAACCAAGAGTTGGTTTTAAAAAAAAAAAAAAAACAACGCAAAATTGATAAACCTTTAGCCAGGCTTCTCAAAAAGAAAAGGGAGATGACCCAAATAGATAAAGTCATGAATGAAAACGGAATGATTACAACCAATCCCTCAGAAATACAACCAATTATGAGGGAATACTATGAAAGATTATATGCTAACAAACTGGACAACCTGGAAGAAATGGACAAATTCCTAAGTACCTACACACTTCCAAAACTCAAACAGGAAGAAATAGAAAACTTGAACAGACCCAAACCAGCAAAGAAATTGAATCAGTTATCAAAACTCTCCCAACAAATAAGAGTCCAGGACCAGATGGCTTCCCAGGGGAATTTTACCAACATTTAAAGCAGAGATAATACCTATCCTTCTCAAGCTGTTCCAAAAAATAGAAAGGGAAGGAAAACTTCCAGACTCATTCCATGAAGCCAGCATTACTTTGGTTCCCAAACCAGACAGAGACCCAGCAAAAAAAGATAACTACAGCCAATATCCCTGATGAATATGGATGGAAACATTCTCAATAAGATACTAGCAAATCGAATTCAACAGCATATGAAAAGAATTATCCACCGTGATCAAGTGGGATTCATTCCTGGGATGCAGGGCTGGTTCAACATTCGCAAATCAATCAATGTGATACATCACATTAATAAAAGAAAAGAGGGGCGCCTGGGTGGCTCAGTCGGTTAAGCGTCCAACTTTGGCTCAGGTCGTGATCTCGCAGTCCGTGAGTTCGAGCTCTGCGTCAGGCTCGTGCTGACAGCTCAGAGCCTGGAGGCTGTTTCAGATTCTGTGTCTCCCTCTCTCTGACCCTCCCCTGTTCATGCTCTGTCTCTCTCTGTCTCAAAAATAAATAAAGGTTAAAAAAAATTAAAAAAAAAAAGAAAAGAAAAGAACCGTATGATCCTGTAAGTCGATGCAGAAAAAACATTTGACAAAATTCACATCCTTTCTTAATAAAAACCCTCGAGAAAATCAGGATTGAAGGAACATACTTAAACATCATAAAAGTCATTTATGAAAAGCCCACAGATAATATCATCCTCAATGGGGAAAAACTGCGAGCTTTCTCCCTGAGATCAGGAACACGACAGGGATGTCCACTCTCACCGCTGCTGTTTAACATAGTGTTGGAAGTTCTAGCATCACCAATCAGACAACAAAAGGAAATCAAAGGCATTAAAATGGGCAAAGATGAAGTTAAGCTTTCACTTTTTGCAGATGACATGATATTATACATGGAAAATCTGATAGACTCCACCAAAAGTCTGCTACGACGGATACATGAATTCAGCAAAGTCGCAGGATACAAAGTCAATGTACAGAAATCAGTTGTATTCTTATACACTAATAATAAAGCAACAGAAAGACAAATAAAGAAACTGATCCCATTCACAATTGCACCAAGAAGCATAAAATACCTAGGAATAAATCTAACCGAAGATATAAAAGATCTGTATGCTGAAAACTCTAGAAAGCTTAAGAAGGAAATTGAAGAAGATATAAAGAAATGAATAAACATTCCCTGCTCATGGATTGGAAGAATAAATATTGTCAAAATGTCAATACTACCCAAAGCTATCTACACATTCAATGCAATCCCAATCAAAATTGCACCAGCATTCTTCTCGAAACTAGAACAAGCAATCCTAAAATTCATATGGAACCACAAAAGGCCCTGAATAGCCAAAGTAATTTTGAAGAAGAAGACCAAAGCAGGAGGCATAACAATCCCAGACTTTAGCCTCTACTACAAAGCTGTAATCATCAAGACAGCATGGTATTGGCACAAAAACAGACACATAGACCATGGAATAGAATAGAAATCCCAGAACTAGACCCACAAAAGTATGGCCAACTCATCTTTAACAAAGCAAGAAAGAATATCCAATGGAAAAAAGAGTCTCTTCAACAAATGGTGCTGGGAGAACTGGACAGCAACATGCAGAAGGATGAAACTAGACCACTTTCTTACACTATTCACAAAAACAAACTCAAAATGGATACAGGACCTGAAAGTGAGACAGGAAACCATCAAAACACTAGAGGAGAAAGCAGGACAAAACCTTTGACCTCTGCCGTAGCAATTTCTTACTTGACACATCACCAAAGGTAAGGGAATTAAAAGCAAAAATGAAGTATTGGGACCTCATGAAGATAAAAAGCTTCTGCACTGCAAAGGAAACAACCAACAAAACTAAAAGGCAACCAACGGAATGGAAAAAGATATTTGCAAATGACATATCAGACAAAGGGCTAGTATCCAAATCTATAAAGAGCTCACCAAACTCCACACCCGAAAAACAAATAATCCAGTGAAGAAATGGGCAGAAAACACGAATAGACACTTCTCTAAAGAAGACATCCACATGGCCAACAGGCACATGAAAAAGTGCTCAACATCGCTCCTCATCAGGGAAATACAAATCAAAACCACACTCAGATGTCACTTCACGACAGAGTGGCTAAAATGAACAAATCAGGAGACTGTAGATGCTGGAGAGGATGTGCACTGTTGGTGGGAATGCAAACTGGTGCAGCCACTCTGGAAAACAGTGTGGAGGTTCCTCAAAAACTTAAAAATAGATCTACCCTATGACCCAGCAATAGCACTGCTAGGAATTTACCCAAGGGATATAGGAGTGCTGATGCATAGGGGCACTTGTACCCTAATGTTTATAACAGCACTTTCAACAATAGCCAAATTATGGAAAGAGCCTAAATGTCCATCAACTGATGAATGGATAAAAAAATTGTGGTTTATATACACAATGGAATACTATGTGGCAATGAAAAAGAAAGAAATATGGCCTTTTGTAGCAACATGGATGGAACTGGAAAGTGTCATGCTAAGTGAAATAAGTCATACAGAGAAAGACAGATACCATGTTTTCACTCTTATGTGGATCCTGGGAAACTTAACAGAAACCCATGGGGGAGGGGAAGAAAAAAAAAAAGAGGTTAGAGAGGGAGAGAGCCAAAATATAAGAGACTCTTAAAAAGTGAGAACAAACGGAGTGTTGATGGGGGGTGGGAGGGAGGGGGGATTGGTGATGGGTATTGAGGAGGGCACCTTTTGGGATGAGCACTGGGTGTTGTATGGAAACCAATCTGACAATAAATTTCATATTTAAAAAAAAGAAAATGGTAATAAAGTGCCTCAGCAATGCTTCCCCCCCCCAAAAAAAAGGAAGAAAGAAAGAAAGAAGAAAAGAAAAGAAAAGAAAAGAAAAGAAAAGAAAGTGAAAGAAAAGAAAATGAAAGAAAAGAAAAGAAAGGTGGGGCAGTAGAAGAGAAAATAGATTCTACACGCCCCGGTGCACACCTTGGGGAAGCACCTGCATGGTGGGGGTGGTTCTGGGAGGAGGGCAGGTCATATCTCCAAGGAGGGTTAGGGGGAGACTTCCCACCCAGGATGAGCAGGCTGGGAGAAGGCTTGCTGTGCGGAAAGGCTAGTGCTGACCACGTGGCTGGACAGCCAGTTTGGAGACCAGATGTCAGGAGTGAGGCCCACTGAGGTCGTGGAACCAAAGGATGGGATGAGGGCCAGAATAAGGGTAGCGGGACCTCGAGCAGTTTTCTGGTTGGTGGGAGAGAGGGGAAGGCAGGAGCCAGCAGGGGAGACTAGTGTTGAGGGTCTGGGAAGGGGGGGACTGAATGTCCCAGAACAAACTTGAATCAGAGGCTGACAAGAGAGGAGGGGACGTGGGCCAAGAGCCAGGAGGAGGGGGTGCTGATGGCAGGGTCCCATGGGAGGAGCTCCTGAGAGAGGAGAGCTTGGTGAGGGCCCAGCATGTGGGCAAGGGGTGTGAACAGGCATGGGGCCATAGGGGAGGGGTGCAGAGGGACCAGGGAGACTGGGATTCCTGCCCACAGGGAGAGTGGAGGCCACAAGGGAGTGAGGGTGGGATGAAGGAGAGGGGACAGGGCAGTGCGGGTGTTGGCCCCAGATGGAGGAGGGCCAAGAGCAGGTGCCTGCACTGGAGAGGAGGGACAAGGAGGGGCGCCAAGACAGCGGACAAGTCTGGACAAGGCTCTGAGCACCATGCCACAGCACTCCCCTTGGTGATGTCAGGAGGACAGTGGGAGGGAGAGTCTGGGCAAAAGACTCCTCAGAAAATTAGCATACTATGGAAGTCTTAGCTACAGCAATGAGACAACAAAATGAAACAAAAGGCATCCAAATTGGCAAGGAAGTATTCAAACTTTCACTCTTCTCAGAAGACATAGTACTGTGTGTAGAAAACTAAAAAGATTCCACCAAAAAATTGCTAGAACTAACACATGAATTCAGCAAAATAGCAGACTGTCAAATCAATGTACAGAAATCTGCTGCATTTGTAAACATGAATAACAAGGTAGAAAAAAAAAGAAACAAAGAACCAATCCTATTTGGGGTTGCACCAAAAACAATAAGATACCTAGGAATAAACCTAACTAAAGACGAAAAAGTTCTGGACTCTGATAACTATAGAACACTTATGAAAGAAATTGAAGAAGACACAAAGAATGGAAAAGCATTCCATGCTCATGGATTGGAAGAACAAACATTGGTAAAATGTCTATCCTACCCAAAGCAATCTATACATTTAATGCAATCCCTATCAAAATACCACCAGCATTGTTCACAGAGCTAAGACAAATAATCCTAAAATTTGTATGGAACCACAAAAGACCCAAATGGCCAAAGCAACTCTGAAAAACAAAAAATGGGAGGTATCACGATTCTAGATTTCAAGCTACATTACAAAGCACTAGTCATCAAGACAGATTTCTGCGAGCATGTGGAGAAAGGGGTTGCAACCTCTTGCAGTGTTGGTGGGAATGTAAACTGGTGTAGCCACTCTGGAGAACAGTATGGAGATTCCTCAGAAAACTAGTAATAGAAATATTCTATGATCCAGCAATGGCACTACCAGGCATTTATGCAAAGGGTACAAAATACATATTTGTAAGGGTACATGCACCCCAATGTTTATAGCAGCATTATCAACAATACCTAAACGATGGAGAAAGCCCAAATGTCCATCGACTGATGAATGGATAAAGAAGAGGTGGTATACCCCCCCACACCCACACACACACTCTCACACACACACATATATAATGGAATATATATGATTTATCCTCAAGAAATCTCCACGTGCATTTAAAAAGAATGTGTACTCTGTTGATGTCTGGAATGTTCAATAAATGTCAGATTTGTACTATTGGTTTACAGTATGGCTCAAGTCTTCTTTATGTTTATTGATCTCTGCATAGATGTTCTATCCATTATGGAAAGTGATATATTGCAGTTTCTGACTATTACAGTTGTATTACCTGTTTCTCAATTTCTGTCTGTTTTGTTTTCATGTATTTGGCGCTGAGGTGACCATATATTCAGAATTGCTTTATCCTTCTGATAGTTTGACCCTTTTGTCACTATGGAATGTTGCTGTCTCTCTTTACTACCATTTTTTCTTTATGTCATATACATAATATTTATTCACATAACATATGTTTATATATTTATATCATATCCTGGTCATGTTATATTTTATGTCCTATGAGTGCAATATTGAAGTTTTATGACCTTCTTTTTACTACCTATTCTCTCTAAAGTTACTCAATCACAGTCTATTCCCGTTTGTACATTACATTTCATGCTACAATTTCTCTTTTTCTTTGTGCAATTCTTTGTGTAAATTTTTTTGACACACAGGTTAAATGTAGATTTTTTAAGAGAAATTTGTTTCTTTCTTATAAATTTGAGTCAATATCAGTCCAGGAAAATAATAAACTAAACTAATGACTTGAAGGTATTTTGACCCAAAATAGCAAAGCAAATTTGAACTACAAATCACAGAAGCGTTAGTCTGTGACTGGAAATTCTTTGAAGTAGCTGTTTGCTCACTTCGTGCTAGCTCCAAGCAAACCTCCTTAGAATAATATCTTCTTGTTCTTGAAGGTAGAGTTGATGTGATTCGTGTCACCCTTTCCTGAGGACATGAATCTATGAATCTTTTGTTCCCATATTTTCAGGGAGGGATGTTTCTCATGAAATAGAATAAGCTCTGGGCATTATTTCCTGTCTAGTAAGTTCATGAGCCCGAGAAGGCAAGCTAAGATTTTCTAGATTTGAAATACACCTTAAGTATCAGAGCAAACATCATCCCTGGCTTTTTGCCCATTATATTTTGGCCTAAATGATTATTCTCTTGATTGTTTTTTTGGGCGATATATATACACATCACCAAATATATGTATGAAATACATACATATATATATAATACACACACACACACACACACATATATATATATAATCATTGTTAGTCATTTTTATAAGAAGAGGCAGCTTTAAAACTTAGTCTACTGTGTTAATGGAAGAGGATCCCCATTCACAATTGTTTCATTTCTGCAATTTATCCAGCACCAGATGAGGTGGTAGAATACAAGTCTACCTAAACCAGTGGTGATCTGTGTCTTCTGTGAGCCAGCACTAGTCTGTGAATGTGCATCAGCCCACAAACAGATAGAGACAGAAATGAAAGTGAAACCTTATCCTGTCTCAGACTGGCAATCAAGACAAAAATAAGCCTGTATATCGTCATTGGATCTGCTAAAAACAATTTGATTACTAGCTGTTCGTGGACCAGAGGTGGAGGAGCACAGTGTCTAATCTGGAATGATTTTGCAGACTTTTGTGGGGGTCTCATAAAACCTGGTAAATTTTGGATACTCTTCCCAGAAATACAGGCATGTACAAAGAAATATGAAGTGTCAGTGTATATATAAGGATCATCTAAAGTGTTACGGATCTGGGTAACTTAATCCCAGGAAGAGACAAAGGCTGCAGAAGACATTTTGAACATTCACTTCATCACCCGAAAGTGCTACTCCAATTACTTGTGAATAGAACTGGAATAGACAAAAGCTGGACCCCATAACAACTATCAAGGGGAAAAGTTGAAAGATGCCATTTTTTAGTCACTCCTTCCTCTAATCTGACCTGAGTGCCTACAATGTATCATATCAAGTTGTAGTCTCAAATCACTGCTCCAAATATTGCAATTTGTCATTCCTTTCCCATTCTGGGCCCCCAATTTCCATGCCCAGAACTTGTGCCCTCTTCCCACATAAAAGATTTCCACGTTTAAAAATCTTGACTGAGGGCCGAGACCATGGAGAGGAGAACCCATTTTGCCAAACAGCCTTGCATTGGACGTGGCATGAAACTTCAGTCACGTGACCACCTGCCAGAATCTCTCTCAGGACATGGGACAGATAGGCTGGGACAGCACTACATGGCATTTGGCACAGGTGTTTGAGTGACAGTGGTGTCATGCAGTTGCAAGGGGCAGCAGCAACAGCAGTCTCAGCCTCCGGATCCAGTGTCCTATGTCAGGGGACTGTGTTGTGAGGGTGGCATCTATACCCAGGAGCAGGACCCTGGTTACATGTAAGCCTCCCCCTCGGGTCCATTGTGGATTCTGTTCCCATCTGTGTAGACTCAAGCCTGTTCTGTGACTTACCTTGAAATAGAACAAGGCCCCACATTCTCTTTCTCTCATCCCAGTCTGTAACTGTGCACATGTATCACAAAGAGGCAGAAGTCGATGTAGGGAATAGCGTTAGAGAGCATGATTTCAGACTCTTTTTTCCAGTTTTACTGAGATATAACAGACATACACCATTGTGTCAGTTTAAGGCTACAATCTCTTGATTTGATACATGTCAATGCTGCAAAATGCTTACAACCATAGCTAAGACCTGCACCGTGTCACATAGTTATGATTTACTTTTGTGTGGGGAAAACATTTAAGATCTACACTCTTGGTATCTCAGAGATTTTATGTTGAGCTGATAACCACTTCCTCAATCTGTCACCCGGCTCTGCCCCTTAGGAGAGAAAATATGCATCTCCCAGCAGGTCTTGCATTTTTCTTCCTAGAAAAAACAACAACTTTTAAATGTGGATGTAAGACCCCTTCCCACAATGAGGGCTCTCATCAATGACTTCACTGCAACTCTATCTGGTGGAACCCCAGGATTGCTCATGGGTTCGTTACAAAACACTCAGGCCTCTCTCCACATACCCTGTTAGAGTGTTGGGCCTGGACCCAGGAATGACTAGTTAATAAGCCCCACAGGAGAGGCTGAGGCACAGCCACGTGGGAATCCTTCATTATGTGCTTGGTGCTCAGTGTGTGATCTGAAGACCAGAAGGAGCACCAACCTTGTTATAAACCCAGAATCTCACACTCTACTCCAGATTGTCTAGCTCTTTGTAAGTCCAAGAAATTTCTGTGCACACTGAAAGCTGGGTCTCCCTGGAGTGTGTGCCTTCTAGGTGCAGAACCAGAACTGTGCAGTGTGCTCTGGGTGTGCTCTCATCAGCTTGCTTACCACTGAGGGGTCCAGAGTTTGGTCCTGTTCCTTTCTCTTCTATGGCCATCACCCCTTGGTGACCTCATCTATGCTGAAGGCTCTAAACATCATTTATATGGTGTCACCTCCATATCTATTCCTCCAACCTAGATATTTCTCCTGCCCTGCACTCTATATCCAGCTGGATCTTCGCTTGCATTTCTAATAATCTCAGACTGGACATTCCTAAATTGGGTGCTTGTGATGCAACTTCCCCGAATGTCCTAATTCCAAAATCTTCCCTGTTTCATTGGAAGACACCCCTCCTTTCTTCTTGCAGTCTGAAGTATTGGGTGCTGTCCTTGATTCCTCCTCCTCACAACCCAGAATTAATACATTAGGACATGCTGCTAAGTTCATCTTTAAAAGTATCCAGAACACACACATGCACACACACACACACACACACACACACACACAATAACCAGGGTACAGTCACTTCCTGTTATTTTCTCTCTTCAAACCCTGAAATAAATCCAACATCCCCCCTCCTGGAAACTGCAATGGCTTCCTACACTTTCCCTACTGGTCTCCCGCCCTTCACCTCCTGATTCTGCACACCAGCAAACAGATGCTTCTAAGACAAGTAGTACCACGTGGACCATTTGACCTAAACCATCCGGTGACTCCACATGTCACTCAGAGAAAACTCAAAAGCCTTCTAATCCTAAGGCCTACACATCTGGCCATATTTCACATGCTCTCTGCTCCAGCCACAGTGGCCTCTCACCCTTCCTTGAACAAGGACACGCTCCTGCCCTAGTGCATGTGCCTGGAGATTCCCCTGCCTGGAAAAAACTCCCTGAGACATTCTCTTCAACAATTCCTTGTGTCCTGCACACCTCTCCTGAGGTCAGCTTCCCAGTGAGGCTCACACTTACCACCCTAGTAAAGTAGCCACCTTCCCTGTCTCCACACAGGTAACTCTCTGGGTCACCTTCCTCAAAGCACCAACCAATTTCCAATTTAAACACTTCCCTTATTTACCACATTTATACAATATACAGTTGACTCTGAATTACACTGGTTTGAACTGGGCACATCCAACGATATGTGGACCTTTTTACAACAAGTGCTGTCAATGCACTTTCTCTTATGCTTTATTACTATTTTCTCCAGCCTAATTTATTGTAAGAATACATGTTACATATACATGTAACGTACAAAATATGTGTTAAATGACTGTTCATGTTTTCAGTAAGACTTCTTATCAACAGTAGGTTATTAGTAGTAGTAGTTAAGTTTCAGGAAAGTCGAAAGTTACACTTGGAGTTCTGACTGCACAATGGGGTCATTGCCTTCAGTCCCCACATTGTTCCAGGGTCAAGTGGAGTCTGTCCCTCACCCCTAGGACATATTCTCCACAAGACCAGCACATTTGCCTCTTCTTAGTCACTGAAGTGTCCTAGATGAAAAAATAGCAGGTCCTGCACGTGGCACACGACATTATCAGTGGAACGATTGGTCAGCGGAGAGGACCTCTGTCTTCTGGATGAGCCTCAGGCACAGCCGGTCCGTGGCAGCTCCTGCACAAAGTGCCCCCACCTCACCATCAGTACCGCTTCTACTTTCCCTCAGGGCTGCTCCCCCTCCCTCTTTCTGCTCAGCTCCCCCGTCCCACAGAGTTTCCCCTGCACAGCACAGCACACAGTTATAGTCTTGTCTTCAGAATCACTGTACTTAGGCTCCATGGGGCCCTTTCTCCAACTAAATAGAAATCTACATTAGACCCTTCTTTATACATCCATGAACTTGGATGGGAGCAAGAACCAGCATCACTAGAATTAAGGGCAGGGAGAGGGGGCAGAGAGACAGGGAAGGTAGAAAGTAAATTAAGTTGAAGAAGGATGAGAAACTCCCAGTTTCCTCTCGACCTCCAGAATCTAAAGAATAATCCAGAAGACAGCTCTAGAGGGAGGAGATGGATCAATCTGAAAATTCATCTCTCCACACCCCAGAGACTCCTGTGTGCAGGGCCCACCAAGGCCTGTGAGAACGAGAGTTCAAAGAACTCTTGGTGCTGCAGCCACCGGGGTCACCTGGGGAGAATGAGACAGGAACTTGGACACAAGAGCAAGAACAGGCCTGATGCTCCATAGAAACAATGGGGGGGGGGAACACCCAAAGATGGGGCTGAGGTCACGACCCAGGATGGAGCCTAGGCTGACCCAGTCACAGGAAGCTCTTGCTTCACAAGGTCCTGGTGACAGATGACGTCCACGTCCCTGTAGTCATGGTCCTGGTGAGACACAGTTCCACAAAAGGGGCAAGGACAAGGAGCAGAGACATGACCCAGCTGAGGAGGGAGCACGTCACACTAATTATGCACTGAGCACTGACTGGACCCAGGCCCCGTCCACGCTCGGCTCCTCCAGCCCTCTCCTGTCCACACCTGCAACAGACACAGTACAGGAAACAGCGGGTTCTGGAAGGTTCTCAGTGCTTTCATTTATTTTCTCTTGCAATTTTACAAATTTTCTCATTTATTACCTCATCATCCCCACATACCCATTTTACAAAACACAAATTCATATCTGGATTCTTATTTTCAGTAGGGGAAGTAAGGTGTCAGTATTCAGGCCAACATGAAGTAAAGACAGGAATGGAGACAGAACACGAATCAGTATGGGAGGGGTCATGGTGGGCATGGGGGCCACTCTCCTGCATCCTCACAATATGCTAATAGGAACACAGACACATCTGACACCATCTGAAGAAAGTCAGGGGACCTCGATGTCACCAAGTGGGAGTGTGAACAGATCCTGCATCGCTCAGTCCACCACAAGCAGTGGGTCTCACACTGTGACAAAAAGTCATCATGAACACATTTAGGTCAGTCACATAAGTGCCACAAACTCAACAGCCCCCCCCCCCTGCATGCTCAAAGTGTCCCTAGTGCCACCACTCCTCCCCACTTCACCCTCCAGAGTCTTACCTTTAGGAGCCATTAGAGACGAATCAGAGCCCTGAGTACTGTCATCGCCTGGGGTAGAACAAACAGGACACGATCAGAGCCACGGGAGTTGAGACTAAAGGAGCAGTTATGGGCAGGGGGGCGGGGGTGAGCTCCCCATGGGGTCCTGTCTACACTATCCCAGGTTTCAGGGATCACCCCCTCCATACTTACGTGCAGCATGAGAATAGCTTGGTCCTTTTCCTCCTGTGGAAGAAAATAGCATGTTAGAGACCTGGGACAGGTGGGCCATGTGATCCTAGAGCAACCTCCTAGTCCTTGTCCACAACGAAGTTTCCAGAATGTTGACTGAAGACCCAGGACAAGATTGGGACACATGAAGAAAGAGTTGTGGCGTCACAGGACCACCTGACTTGCTTGAGGTCTGGCCTCAGCAGGGACCTTCCTCTCTGTCCTGTCACTGCTGGGAATCGGGTCCCTGTCCCCAAAATTACCAAGTGAAAATCTGTTCTTCATTTTCACAAGTGCTTTGCTACAGAGTGAATGTTAGTAACGGCTCCAGAGTGGGCAGGTCCATGTGTGTGGATGGAAATTCCCAGGAACCAGGCAGGACAATGTGCTACCTAGGAAACCCCCAGTGGGACAAGAGAACTCAGATCCCCCCACTCTGTTCCTACCTGAAAACTTCTTCCTCCAGATCACAGCTCCAACCACCAAAGTGACCACAAGGACAACCACACCAGCAATGATGCCCAGAATGGTGATGGAGGGCAGAGAGGATGGCTCTGGAAAGGGAAGGAAGGTGAGGGGCCCAGACCTCTGGCTTCAGTCCTGACTCTGAAATTTCCAGAAGGGCCCTGCTTTCCCTAACATGGGGCTCTACCCCAAACCTTCCTTACCCCATCTCAGGGTGATGGGCTCGGGCAGTCGCTCGTGCTGCACATGGCACGTGTATCTCTGCTCCTCTCCAGAAGACACCACCACAGCCGCCCACTTCTGGAAGGTCCCATCTCCCGCAGGCCTGGTCTCCACAAGCTCTGCGTCCTGGGTGTGGTCCTGCCCATCACGCTGCCAGGTCAGGGTGATCTCCGCAGGGTAGAAGCCCAGGGCCCAGCACCTCAGGGTCACCTCACGGTCAGAGATCTGGTGGCGGGTCACGTGTGTTTTGGGAGATACTGAGGAAGAAGAAACAGAGAATCCACACTGTGGTTTAGCTTTATGGGCCACTGAAACTGCATCCATGTGACCATCTTGAGGTGGACAGGACAACTGGTCTGATGGAAGAAGCACAAAACCCAGACATCAATCGAGCTTTTGGGATCTCCTGATCCTTGTTAAGTTCTGGAATAGGGAGAGAGCCTGGGTGGGAGGCTGCAGGTCTAAAGTGGGGAACACACTATAGTTCTGACTGTGGTGGAGGGTGAATGATTCCGAAACCCGGAGTCAGATCTCCAAAGATGTTCTCAGGGAGATCAAGGCCTTGAGAGGGAAGGTCATGGTTCACAAGGTGGCTGCCAGGGTCAGAGGGAACTGCTGATGGGTTATTTCAGGGATGGTCTCAACCTGCCTCCCAGGGAGAGACTGGATACCTGCCTGTGTTTTAGAGAAAAGCACCCTCTAGGGGAGTAAGCCTCTAGTAGGAATATGAACTTCGAGGCGGATCTCCCTCTTCCTACCCGTGGGAGGGCGCCGTTCTGACACTAAGTCCATTTTCCCTTCCTCATGGGCAGCCAGCCCCAGTGGAGGGGAGATTAGGGAGGCCCCGCGGTCCCGGTACCTGCGCGCAGCAGCGTCTCCTTCCCCATGTCCAGGTATTTGGCGAGCCACTCCACGCACGTGCCCTCCAGGTAGTTCTTCCAGTCCTTCGCTGCACCGGTCTCCTCCCACTTGCGGCGGGTGATCTGCGCCGCGGTGTCCGCCGCGGTCCAGGAGCCCAGGTCCTCGTTCAGGGCGATGTAATCCTTGCCGTCATAGGACTCCTGACTGTACCCGCGGAGGAGGCGGCCGTCGGGTCCGACGTCACAGCCAAACGTCCACTGGATGTTGTGCGACCCTGTCCCCGCCCCCAGAGCAGCAGTGATTAAGGTGAAACCGAAAGTAAACCCGCCTAAAAGCTCCCTCGGGCTCTTCCAGGGTCGTGGGACGAGGGTCTCGAGGCCTCGGGGCAGCGCTCTGACCCGGAGAATCGGGGCGACCCCGGCCCGTCGTGACCTGGACCCGGGCCCGCGTCGCTCACCGGACTCGCTCTGGTTGTAGTAGCGGAGCATCGTGTTCAGGTCCACTCGGAAAACCTGTGCGCTGTTCTTCATGTTCCGCGTCTCCTGGTCCCAATACTCCGGCCCCTCCTGCTCCACCCACGGGGCCCGCGGCTCCATCCTCGGATTCGGGGCGTCGCTGTCGAACCGCACGAACTGCGTGTCGTCCACGTAGCCCACGGCGATGAAGCGGGACTCCCCGAGGCCGGGCCGGGACACCGCGGTGTAGAAATACCTCAGGGAGTGGGAGCCTGCGGGCACGGAGGGGCTGAGACCCCGCCCGACCCTCCTCCCCGCGCGGGGCCCGGGTCCCAGGGGGAGTCGGCCGGGAGGGCAGGGGGAGGAGGACCAGAGTAGGGGAGAGCAGGGCGGAGTCCGGGAGGGTCGGGGGAGGGCAGGCCGGGTCGGGGCAGGAGGCGGGTGGGGGTCTGGGGTTGCGGCGGTGGACAGTCGCCTCCCCAGAGGTTCCGCGTCCCCCCGGGCGGTCTCCTCGCTCCTGCCCCACAGAGTCCCTTTCCTCCCGACCCCGCACTCACCCGCCCAGGTCTGGGTCACGGCCTGGGCCCCCGACAGCAGCAGGAGCAGAGTTGGGGGCATCACGACCGGCATCCTTGGGGTCTGGGTTGAAATGTGAGTGGCGGGTGCGGAAACTTGATACCCCGGAACCGCGGTGCCGCTGATTGGCTTCTTCTGAAACCAGACACTAATAGTGTGAAACGAGGCCGCGTCATCAGTATCCAGGCAGAAGGACCTGACAGGTTGTGACAGGGAGAAGTGAAACCAGGGCAGATGGGGACTCCCCAACCCTGGGCTTCCCTGCCCCCGACGCCACCCTGGGGCCAGAGTCCCTGAGAGGCGGGCCTGGGGACCTGGGACTTGGCCTGGACGCCTCACCTACTGCACAGAGCGCTCTTAGTCCCACTGTGTCCCTGAGCCGTGGACCGGGAGCTGTGTGAGTCACTGATTCTCCAGCATTTTGTTCTCAGGATATCTCTACAGTCTTACAAATTAGTGAGGATCCCAGGGATAATTGTGTGTCTGTGGATTATATCGATCCATATTTACCACAGTAGGAATAAAACCGGTTCAAGTATTTATTAATTCATTTACAATCATATGAAAACAGAAATATTGTTTGTATGGAAAGTGACAATGTCCCAAATAAAAGGGGCAGTGAGAAGGGTGGTTTTCTTTCATTGGAAGTCTCTTTCTTGTCTGTCTCGTTAGAAGACCACTGGATGTTCATATTTCCTTCTGCATCTATTGTGTTGTTTTGTTCGAAGTATATGAAAAAATTTATGTCCTTGACCAAATATAGGAGAATAGTATGTGTTATAACCTTTTCAGATAATTATGGATATTCATCTTTGATACTTAAATCTACACAATGTGTAGTTTCTCTGAGGTTATTTGCAAACTGGGACCTGAAACAGTATCATTGAGTGTGTCTTTCTGTGTTACATTAACTCCATAGGCCCATCTGCACATGGAACGGATCTTGTCCTAATGCATAATTGTTTTTAAGTAACGTGTTGTGTGTTGTTTCACTAAGTAATATAGATGTTCCAGCATTGATTAGAGTGGAATCAAATTATCAAAAGTCATTTGTTTTGGGGCACCTGGTTGGCTCAGTTGGTTAAGCATCTGGCTTGGGCTCAGGTCAAGATCTCATGGCCCATGAGTTCAAGCCCCGCATGGGACTCCGTGTTAACAGCTCGGAGCCTGGAGCCTGCTTAGGATTCTGTGTCTCCCTGTCTCTCTGCCCTACCCCTGCTTGCACTCTGTCTCTCTCTTTCTCTCAAAAATGAATAAACGTTAAAAAAAATTAAAGAAAGTCATTTGTTTTAATATTACCACAAATCCCAACAGACAAGGTGGTCAGTACTGAGAAGCTGTCAAGCTTCTGGGTGGGTCACAGGTTAAATGGGACGGGCTCATGGGTGATGGGTTCTAAGGCGGGCACTTGTGATGAGCACTGGGTGTTGTATGTAAGGGATGAATCACTCAATTCTACTCTTGAAACTAATATTAAACTGTATGTTAACTAACTGGAATTTAAATAAAAACTTGAGATAAACAAAGTAGTGGTAAAAAGCAGTGATTGCTCAGTAACCAGCACAGGGAGATGTTTGGTGTTTTGTGGGTCGTACAGCGCCTTGTTTTTGTCTCTAGATAAAGTAATGTCATGGTTTCCGAGTCTCCTTGTGTGCTGTTTATGTTCCGTGAGATGACTGGCTCATGTCCCACGGAATAATATGGCCCAGTGGTGGCATCAGTCAGCTTCTGACCACACTGAGGCCCAGCTGTCACTGTCAGACCAGTTCCCGATGTGGGGGCTCAGTTTCTTCTGTCTTCAACTGCATATTTTAAAGTAGCTAACACCCATCAATAATAATTAAAGTGTCGTACTCCTGATTTCATGGCTTGTGAGATGGAGCCCTCTGTCAGTCTCTGCGCTGACAGCGTGGAGCCTGCTTGGGATTCTCTCTCTTGATCTCTCTGTCTCTGTCTCTGTCTCTGCCCCTCTCTGCTCATACTCACTCTGTCTCTCTCTGTCTTAAAATAAATAAATAAACTTTTAAAAAAATCTGGAAGGACTTTTAAATCCTTAAATATTCCCATATACATTGGCCCTGTTAGGGTTCTTAAATATATTTATTTCTTCTTGTATCACATCCTGAGGAGAAGCTTTCTCTCAGCTTACGGATTGTGCAACTTTTTCACACTAAAACTACTCCCAGATTTAGGGTAGGTCTTAGGTTTAATATTTCACAAGCAGGAATATTGTTCATGGTCGTTCCAGACCCTAGTTCCAAAACTTATCCCCTTGTCATGGAGTATCTCATTCCTGTCTCCTAACATGTCTGCCAGATTTGGTTACTATTCTCTGTATTGCCTCAGAGGCCGATTTGCTGAGGAAAAACTGAAGCAAAGGAGAGAAAGGAAGAGTAATTGTCTTTAGAAGAAAAAAGGAATCATGTAGCAAGAAATAAGAGGGACTTAGTGGGATTCATGTGGAGGGTATACTTCTGGAAATCTCCCACTCTGGCACATTGTCACTCTCCCCTCCACACACACCCATGGGTCCACATCCCCCTACTCTCCACACACAGGCGAGATCTTTGTGAAGTCTGCTCAGGGTAGCATGGCATTGGCCCAGCTCCTGGTGGAGCAGAACTTCCCAGCCATTGCCATCCACTATGGGACGCCCTGGGAGGAGAGGTGAGTGAGAGATAGAAAGATGTCTTGTGTCGTTGGGAAGAAATGAGACCCCTGAGATAAAGGACTGTGAACATTTTTATGATTGTCTTTCTGACAAAGGCTTTCTTGGTATCAGTAGTTTAAAGGTCTTCAATAACGAATTCTTGTGGCTAGCAACCTATGTAGCCAAGGCATGGACATTAAGCAGGTGAACTCTGCCACCAACTACCACCGGCCTGGCGATTCCAACACCTACCTGTAAGCTGCACACCCACACGGACCTCCCAGTGTTCTCTCCCAGCCCCTGATTTCCTATGTATTCATACATTACACCCTCGTCCCTCCTTTTGGGTGTCTTCCTACTTTGGGGTCTTCCAGTGCTACCCTCTGTCTCCTTCCAGGAGGCCTGAGCAGGCCAGTTCCCCCAAGGGCTTGGCCATCACATTTGTGTCAAGTGAAAAGATCCTCAGTGAGGTGCAGGGTCACACTGAGGGCAATAGCAGTGAGTGGCCTGATGAGATGGACGTTTCCTCCTCCAGTGAGTATTGATCTCATGAAATTGGTTCCTCCAACTCTTCAGAGTCTCCTTGTTCCTTAGAGACTTTGTCTTGAACCATGTAGTGCAGGCAATGGTGCCTGATGCCTAATGGGTGCCTGACAAGTTTATGTCCCCCGACCTTGATGCCATGTTGGGATGTTTTCTTCATTTCTATGTCCAGTCCCTTTCCTCTATCATTCAATTAATTTTTTTTTGCACCTCAGTCTCTCCTCTGTCCCCACACACCACACGAACACCTGCATGTTCAGGGGTTTGTGCTTCTGCCAGTCTCACTTAGCCTTCCCATGTCTTATTGTAACTGCATGTTTTCTCTGCAGTTGCAGTCATGGGAGAGGATGCACCATTTCACAGAGCCGGATGCAGGTCTCACACCCAGGAACCAGGAGATCATACATGACCTGAGATGAAATCAAGAGTCGGATGCCCAACCAACTTACCTACCAAGGCACCCCTACAGTTATACTTCCTAATTAATTTCTTTTAAAAAATATTTTAACTTTGAGTATAGCTGAAAGACACGATTACGTTAGTTTCAGGTGTACAACACAGTGACTCAAATTTTGTATACATTTTCTTTTTTTTAACAGAGACACAGCCAGAGCAGGTAAGAGAGGCAGAGAGGGAGAGAGAGAGAGAGAGAGAGAAAAAGAGAGAGAGAGAGAGAGGGAATAAGAGAATCTCAAGCAGGCTGATTCCTGCAGGGCTGGATCCCATGACCCTGGGACTATGAGCGGAGAACCCACTGCCACCCAGGGGACCTTCACCCTCTGTCTACACCATGCTGTGCTCACCAGAGTGTAGCTGCCACCTGTCACCAGACAGTGATGTTACAGTATCACTCATGATATTCCCTGTGCTGTGCCTTTTATACCTAAGACCTGTTCCTTCCATAACTGGAGCCTGTGTCTCCCACTCCCCTCACCCACTGTGCCCATCCTCCCAACCTCCTTCCCTCTGGCAGTCATCAGTGAGTTCTCTGTATTTATAGGTCTGATTCTGCTCTTTGCTTGTCTATTTATTCATTTGTCTTGTTTGGTAAGTTCCACACAGGAGTGAGATCATGTGATACTTGTCTTCTCAGTCTGATTTCTTTCACTTAGCAGACACACTGCCCTGTTTGTCCATCCACATTGTCACAAGTGGCAAGATCTCATCCTTTTTGTGGCTGCATAATATTCTATCATGTGAGTTTGTATATGTGTGTATATACCACACATGTTCCTTACCCATTTGTCCATGGGTGGACACAGGTTGTATCAGTGGGACTTTTAGAAGAACCTCAAACGCTGAACATCATGTGGGTTGAGGGCGCCCCCTGGTGTCCACAACACTGTCCAGGTGCTGGAGCTCAAGGAGACCTAGGGAGGGCCTGGCTGAGGAGGAGAAAGGCAGCTGGGGTTCTTTCCTTAGTCCTATGGCCGCACATGGGGTGGAAGGTAAGGGGACATCCCCCACTGCTCTGCTCTCAGGTGGATTCTGACTGGGAAGCCTGAGTGGGGTCTGGACTGTAAGTCTGGTAGACATGTCTGAACAGAATCCTGGGCATCAGTGGGGAGAGGAAAAAGGTTCTGAGCAACCCTAGAGTCCACAGGGGTCAGGCTCAGGGATGAGGCAGGATTGCAGGAGAGGAGAGCTCAGGGCCAGTGCCATTGCTGAGGTGTCTGTGTCCCTGTGCACCTGGTCCTCCAGCCCCGTGATGGTGATACAGGGAAAACCGAAAAGTAGAAACACTTCTTTGGACTCCTATTTCTAAATGTTTCAAAACTCAGTGAAACAAAAATCATTTCTGATGTGGAAATAGCATCTAAATGTCTATACAATGCTTCATAGTGTGGACATGTGCACTCACAGTTTGTAAGTTGACCCCGCATCAGGCTCTGGGGCGACAGCACTGAGTCTGCTTGGGATTCTCTCTCTCTCCCTCCCTTTCCCTCTCTCTTTGCCCCTCCCCTGCTCGTGTACTCTCTCTCTGTCTCTCAAAAAAATAAATAAACATTAAAAATAAAAGAATTGGTGTTTTCACTTTTAGGGGGGTAAACACCCAAGAGTGCAATTATTGGATTATATGACGAGTCACTATGCTGTAACCTGAAAGGAATGGAACAGTGGGTGTAAACTACACTCAAATAATAAGAAAAAAAAGGGAGAATTAGAAATATTAGAGAACACTTTGGAAAGGAAGACACGAAATGTCACACACCTATATTGGTAATAAATAAACACAAAGAAAATGAGAGTGTGGAATATGTAGAGAGACAGGTCCTAGAGGTGTGGTGATGAGAGGATTGCAAAGCAGGGGGCTAAGACTCTCCAGGAGCCAAAGCCTCAGTCCCCTGGCTCAAGCCACTTTTATTTTTGCAAATTGTTGACAACAGCAAGCACATACAACATAGTATTTGGCATCTTGACAGGTCATGTACCTGCAGTGTTTTCCATACTGGGTCATGAGTACATCTGGCACCAGATAAAACATTCTTATCCCCAGGGTGGCACCCGGATGATGTCCTTCTGGAGAGAACCATAACTCCCAGTGACTTTCTGTCCTGGGATTGAAACTTCCTTCAGTTTCTTGCTGCTCTGTCCCTTTCCTTCAGGACATTCTTATGGTGCTTCCAGCCTATTCTCCAGCATCTCCCCCTTTCTGTCTGTATACAATGGACTGTAGGAGGACATTGCATATCCCGAACTGTTGGTCGATACATTGACAGGCTCCTCATCTCTGGCACCAGACTGTACATGCAATGATAAATACACCGCATATTAATATAAACAGAATAGCAGTAGAGAAGCTAAAAATCTTAACATGCTCTATAGAGTTTAATATTCCTCATGCCTCTGATATACTTTCTAAGATCTTAGATCCAGATAACATGTCCAGATTTCTTTTGAAAGTCTCATATATCTGTGCTTGCAGATGTTGAATGTCCATAGACATGTTAGATTGTCCGAGCAAGTGTCTCTAACATCATTCCATGGAAATTTAGTGTTATTAAATGGTAATGGGGTTACACATATTGATGTAGTGTTCCAATCACATTGTAATGATACTTGTCTTTGTAGGCTCAGTAACTGATCTCCTAGCAGCATCACACAGCCTGTTGTAGGCCTGCAATCTCACTGGACTGTCTACTGTCAATATCCTGCTGTGTCTTTCAATGTTGGTGCGATTTTTCATGCCATTGTTGTAAAAATTGTACTGTCTGCACAGATTGGTGCAACGAGACAGCCGCAGTAGCTGCGGCCACAGTCACAGCAATAATGCCTATGAGAGCTGCAACAAGCATTCCAGCAAACTGGTCGGGATCGGGATCGATGAGGAACTCCCCTAGAGTGTGGTCCATCAGATACATTTCTGAACAATGTTGCCATGGTCAAGACACCTGAACCGGCAGCCACAGGCCAGGTTGTGTTCTAAATAAATATAACCTTTCGGGTGACAGAGTAAAGGGTATAGAATTGTTAAGACAACATATATATGTATAATGAGCAGTTAACACAGATTATAAGGGCATCAGAATCAATCCCAACTCTCTGTCCTTTTAATAGTATGCATGGCAAACGGACACAAGCCCGTATGTACCAGGTACTATTGACCGTGAAAGATAAAGTAGAAATGTTGCTGGAGCTGTTTTTATACTACGTGCCCTTCCAGGTATGGAAAGGGTGGGGGGCAGCAGTTAATTTCCATAGATGCTTTTGTAAGGGTCCTGGTTGTAAATGAGGACTGGGGGCAGAAAATCCCCCACTGTGCCAAACAATTGAGCCATTAGGAGTGGTGACGATAGTATGATTATGAACACACCATTGTAGATTTTGTAATGAATTTTTAAGGCGAGCTGAGCCCATAGGGTTCCAATCAATGATGCTTCCATAGAAGTATTTAAAGGAACTCGCCCTATGTCCCCTCTACATGCTTCCTAAGTCACCCATTCGTCCCATTCTGACAATGTACAAGTAGCACAAGACGGAAACACCAGAGGAGTGTCATTAATTGTAAGATTGGAGCCAGTCAGACAATGGGCTGATAGTATGAACATATGTTTGTGCCGGGTTCCATTTTTAATAATAGATAGCCATGCTTGAGGCTGACTTTTGAGGCTGTGTTTCCCATATCCAAAACATATAGGAGGACCTTCAATCCCTATAGTATAATCATCCATAACAGTACCTTCTTCATTTGGCCTACGTGGTCCTCTGCTGTCAAGTGGCCCAGGTGTCCATTCAGTGTCATTTGTATACACCGGCATGGGAGAGTCATACCAATTGAGTCATATCCTGACTGAGAGGTGGATGAGGGATAGAAGCCCAGGAAGTATAGTTATCACTGCTTACAGTAGTAGTTATAAACGCAAGCATTGCAAGGAAAAGGTGAGCAGGAGTTTGTGGGCTGCAAGTCTGCATCAATATTTTTTCAGCATCATGTGTCAACCTGTTAACGTGTCCCCAAGTAGGAGGTTACTGGTCCTCGTGTGCCTCGGAAGAGGGTGTGGTGCTTTGGGCACAATTATCAGTTTCTGGATGGACATTCTGTGAAACTCTTTGACTAGTGGAGTCATGGTGAACTGAGGTCGCTTGGATTGGCTCATGCTTGGGTTTTAAGCCATGACTGGGTAAACACTGGTAACCTTGATCTGTGAAGACATAAGCATACCGTTTGCCCCACACAACAACCTCTCCCTTTTCCCAGTGTCCCTTCTCATCCTTCCAGTATACCAGGTGATAAACAGGGATGGCCTTTTGCTTGTGCCAGTGTACCTCAGCATCAGGACATGTATGGGGTCCTTGTGCGTCCAAGAAGTTTAAAGTATATAAGGTACAATGTAATTGGTCCCGTGGTGTCAGTCTAAGTCCTTCTTCTTTTTCCCCTTTTGGTTTAATTAATATATTTTCAAGTACCTGATGAGTGCGTTCTATGATCCCTTGACCTTGAGGGTTATAGGGAATGCCAGTAAAAGGAGTAATTTGTTGGGCTGCAAAGAAGCAGGCTACCTTATGAGATACATATGCAGGACCATTATCAGTTTTAATGCATTGTGGGATACCTAGAATTGCAAAGGTTTCCAGAAAATGAGCAATGATGTGCATAGCCTTTTCTCTGGTACATTCCGTGGCCCAGATCTATCTGGAGAAGGTATCCACAGTAACACGCACGTAAGAGAGCTTACCAAAAGCTGGAATGTGGGTAACATCAGATTGACAAAGTTCATTTGCCTGTAGTCCATGAGGATTCACTCCAGAGGTGTATGGAGCCACAGTGAGGGGCTCGAAAGAACGACGGGCACTAACTGTGTCTTTTGACTGAGCATGTGTTACAGCGTGTCTATGGGCAAGTCCTCTGGCATTACTATGGTGAAGCATATGCTCCTGTTATGTCATCTGTAAGGTGCCTTGTAATAAATCATCAGCAATGGAATTTCCTAAGGCTAATGGTCCAGGAAGGTTAGAATGACTGCGAATATGAGTGATATGTAAAGGGTGTTGCCTATGGAGTATTAATTCTTGTAAATGCAAAAACAGACGATGTAATTCATTTCATGGAACAAAATGTGCGGTTTCAATATTTAGGACTGTGAGCCACACTTATTGTGAATCTGTCACAACATTGAGGGAGGCAGGTACAAGATGCAACAATTTATAAAGGCTGCTAATTCAGCCTTTTGGGTAGATGTATAGGGTGTCTGTCAGACCTTAGAAATAGGACCATGTATAGAAGCTCTACCATGACCATTTCCATCTGTAAAATATGTGTCAGCATCGGGTAAAGGCTGGTTTCAAAATCTCTTTGGCCAAATCCATGATGTAGCCTTGAGAAATGACAAAATTTTGTCCCTCGGATAGTGACTGTCTAACTTCCCTACGTAATCGGACAAGGCTATTTGCCTTTGTATATTAGTTTGGTAAGCCATATCAATTTGTTGATATGATAAAGGAATAATTATAGAGGAAGGATCACCACCATAAAGCACATGTAGTTGCGTTCAGCCTCTGCAAATTATATTCCCAATTTTATTCAGATATATGGTAAGAAGTTTAGTGTCCTTTTTTGGTAAAAACAGCCATTCGATGATTCCCCCATCCTGCCATAAGACCGCAGTGGAGAATGTGGAGTAGGAAAAATCAATAATTGAAGAGGAACATTAAGTCGAATACGAGTGAGCTGACAATTCTCAATATGATCTTTAATCAATTGTAGTTCAGCCTCTGCCTCTTTTGTGAGGACTCTAGGGCTGTTAAGTTTGGGATCAAGGGCTAATGTTCCGAAAAGATGAGATAAGCTAGAAGTTGGGATTCCCAAAGCAGGTCGCAACCAATTTATATCTTCAAGTAACTTCTGGAAATCATTTAAAGTTTTTAAATTATCTCAGCATATTTGTACTTTTTGGGGAAGGATGGTAGCTTTGTGAATTTTTGCACCAAGATAAAGGAAGGGATCTTGGGTTTGCACCTTATCCTCTGCTATTATTAGGCCGTATTTGGGCAACAATAATCTAGCATCTTGATAAAGATCTTCTACCTGTGTAGGTGTTTCTGCAGCAAAAAGAATATCATCCATGTAATGATAATCAACACCTGTGGAAACCAAATTCGTAATTGTGAAAGCAGCAGATTAACAAAATGCTGACACATAGTAGGGCTATTAAGCATACCTTGTGGAAGCACTTTCCATTGATAGTGTTGCACAGAAATCATATGATTGTATGAAGGTACAGAAAAAGCAAATTTTTCTCTCTCATCTGGCTGTAGTAGAATTGTGAAAAAACAGTCTTTCAAATCTACTATAATTAATGACCAGTTCTGAGGAATCATAGTAGCGGATGGGAGCTCAGGTTGCAAAGGTCCCATAGGTTATATAACCTTGTTTACCTTCTTTAAATCCGTTAACATTCTCCATTTCCCAGATCTTTTTTTATCACAACCACCGGAGAATTCCATGGACTAGTGGACATTTCTATGTGACCGGCATCCTTGCACTAATTGCTCTAAAGCCTCTAATTTCTTTTTTGGAAGGGGCCACTGTTCCACCCACACCAGGACAGTTGTTAACCATTTTGATGGTAAGGCGTAACGTTGTTCAGGAACAGTGGCCCTTACATTAAATTTGAATTCTGTACAGGATATCCCAGTTCCATAGAAGGAGGCTGCATTTCAGCAGTGTTTGGCTTCATATGCCCATTTTTGTGTTGTTCAAGCCCTTTTACTGGATTATAATTCATTTTGGACATCATATTGGTTGCAGCAGGGGAAACATAAGGAATATTAATATACGCTCCCCATTGACTTCATAGGTCTCTTCCCCACAGATTAGTAGTGAAAGGGCGGACCTACGCCGGCCGACTCCATCTTGTTCTGTGTCCTCCACCTGAGTGACTATGTCCTCTACATGCCCCCTTTCTGGGAAAATCGCAGAAACCTCAGACCATGCCTCCACCCCTTGAGTAACCTCCCACTCACCCTTTCATACTTCCCGATCAAAACATGCCGGGGCGACCTGCATAACAGGACTCTGACCCTTCCCCAGCCAATCGGCTGAGGCCATAGCCATTACCTCACCAACTGCCCCTAGACCCCAATAAAACATTTGTGCTTTTGAAACTCGCTCTCTCTCCCCCTTATCTCACTGCTGCGTCAGTCCAGGTAGGGGATTGAGCTCGAGCTAGCTTGAATAAAGACTCTTTTGCTTTTGCATCAGACTCGCCTCCCTGGTGGTCTTTGGGGATCACGAATTCTGGGCATAACAATACCCACCTGCTGATGGACAGAGAACCAAAGAAAGATGAGTCAACAAAGCCTCTGAGTGCAAATGTTCTGGATTGAACCCTGGTTCCACTACCTTCTTATCCTCCCTGAGTCTCCCTCTCCCTGTGTGTACAAAGGGATCCCCTAGGGGGTGCCTCATGGGTTTGCTTTGATGATTAACTTTGACCCCTGTGTACATCACATGGAGATAGTGCCTGAGATGTATTCCACTACTTATACTTATCGTTATCATATTGATTGTAGCACTTAGATATAGTTCCATTCTTTGTTTTTATAAGCCACAATTCAAGAAGCATCCCTGAAAATATAGTGTTAAAGTTTTTCTTTTAAATATTTTTTAAGGTTTATTTACTTTTGAGAGAGAGACAGAGAGAGACACACACACACACACAGACAGAGCACGAGTCAGGGGGCAGTAGAGAAAGAGGGGGGCACAGAATCTGAAGCAGGCTCCAGGCTCCATGCTGTCAGCACAGAGCCCTGATCGGGGCTTGAACTCACAAACCATGAGAGATTATGACCTGAGCTGAAGTCAGAGGCTTAACCTACTGAGCCACCCAGGCGCCCCTAGTGTTGAAGTTTTTTAATGTTTATTTATTTTTTAGAGGCAAAGCAAGAAAAGGGGAGGGGCAGAAAGAGGGAGAGACACAGAATCCAAGGCAGGCTCCAGGCTCTGAGCTATCAGCACAGAGCCTGAACGGGGCTCACACTCACAAATCTTGAGATCATGACCTGAGCCGAAGTCCGGCACTTGACCGAGTCACCCAGGCGTCCCTCTGAAAATATACATTTGAGAACATATGTGATTATCTCCTTAGGATACACTCCTACCGGTATGGCTTAGTGCTGTAAGCATGAGCCTCTTGATTTCACCTCAGCTCATGATCTCTGGGTTCCTGAGACCCAGCCTGGCGTCCAACTGCTTGGGATTCTGTCTCCTCTCTCTCTTTGCCCCTCTCCCCGCTCCTGCGTGCACTCTTTCTCATTTTTCTCAAAATAAATAAATAAATTATTTTTTAAAAAGGATAAACTCCTAAAAGAGAATGTCTATGTCACAGTATCAGCACACTTAAATTGTGGAGACATTTTGCAGAACCCTTGAAAATTTTTATACCAGTCTTCACTCCCATTATCCTTTATGACAGTGTATTTTCCCGACCCTCTGTTGGACACTCTCATCGCCTACTTTCACCTTTGCCAAGTTGAAGATACTAAGTTTTATACCCATTTTTATTCTGTTGGAGAACAAGAAGCAGGAGGCACCATAAGAATGTCTGGAAGGAAAGGGACAGAACAGCAAGAAACTGAAAACAGTTCCATTCCCAGGACAGAAGGATGCCGGGACTGCTTGCTCTCTCCAGAAGGATATAATACCGGCATCAGGCCTGGGATAAGAATGTTTTGTCTGGTGCCAGATGTACTCATGACCCAGTATGGAATACCCTGCAGGTGCACGGCCTGTCAAGATGCCAAATACTACGTTGTATGTGCTCGCTGTTATCAAACAATTTGCAAAAATAAAAGAGGCTTGAGCCAGGAGACCAGTGCTTCTGCTCCTGGAGAGTCAGCCCCCTGCTGACTCACGGCACCTTCAGGCCCTGTCTCTCTACAGCTGGCACCAGAATAGGGACCTGAAGGTGGACGTTTGCCACACTGCTGAAGAAGTGCCACAGGAACCGAAGGGAACTTTGGAGCCGGGAAGCTCAGCCTTCAGGATTTCTGCAGGGTAAGTATGGGGAATTCTACCTCTTGTAGTTAGGACTCATGCCTTCAGTGAAAGGAACAGCTTTGAATCCAAATGACAGCCCTGCCTTAGTTTAAAGCTAGGTTCTTTTTTCTGCTTATTATGGATCTTTGATAAGAAATACAATTGCTGAGAAGTCTGTTTTGCTTGCTGTTTGCTATGAGCATTGTGAGACCTTTCCTGATTGTAACCCGCTGTAGAATGGGCTGTAAAACTTCCTAAATGTAGTCTGATATGTAATGGAATGAGTGATTGTATACAAACTAACCGGCATTTCTCGCTTCTGTAAACCTGCCTGCTTAGCACATTCCTCACCTACCCCCTTCCCCCTTTCTTCCTCCCGCCACAAGTAAAAAA
>NW_026057580.1:10945262-10971702 GCF_023721935.1 Panthera uncia
GGGAAGAAGGGGGCATTAGTTCTTGCAACCCCTCACTGGCTGAAAGTGATCATGAGCTTGTGGATAATGAGGACTGGGAGCCCAGCCCCTAGGCCCACCACCAGAGGGACAGAAACCTATGGGGGTCCCGGGTTAATGGCCCAGAGATAGTTACATCTCAAGCCTCCGGACACCTGCCTCCCGCACTGCCCCATGGTCCTGAGCCGGCCGATCCTGTTGAGGAAACTAAATGTTCCACTTATTCAAAAAACCTATTTCTTGATACGTCTGCTGGGAGCATCGCAGTTCTTGTTTCCCCCATGATGCAGATGCTTCAACAAGCTAAGCCTGCGGGGGACACTGAATTAATGGCGAGTATAGCTGCAGTTTATCCTGTCAACATTACCCAAATTCCTCCACGTCAGCAATATCCTCAGGGAGGGCAATGACTTGATCATCATTACCTTTAAGTTTTAAGGTCATTAAGGATTTGAAACGGCCTTGCACGCAATATGGTGTTATACATTGGGATTGGTGTCTGCTTTAGCGAATTCAGAGTGACTCATTCCGTGGGACTGGGGGGGGGGGGGGGCCTAGGGCGCATTGTTCTAAGTGCTTCTGAATTTTTGCAGTTTAGAATTTGGTGGGATGAAGAAGCACAGATACAGGCCTGGCATGATGCCACCGCCAATGCTCCTATGCCCATTACCCAAGAACAACTTAACGGAGCAGACAATGGTTTGGCATACAGGTTCAGCTTCAGTATGATGATCAAGCCGTGATACAAGTTAGTTGTGCTGCCTTGGTGCCTGGGAGAAAATGGCTACCCCAGGACAGGCTACAACCTCTTTTGTTCAAGTTAAACAGAGTCCTAAGGAACCCGATGTAGATTTCATGGATGGGCTAAAGGATGTTATTATAAAAACCATTTCTTGGGAGGGCTTATGGGATCTCCTCTTACAGCTGCTGGGTTTTGCTAATCTAATAAAGAATGGCAACAAGCTTTATGCCCAGTGAGGGCTCAAGTAGGTGATTTAACTCATTATTTAAAGGCCTGTCAAGATATCGGCTCAGAGGTCTATAAAATGGGGCTACTGGCAGGGGCTATTCAAGGCACTGGACCCCACAAACAGTCCAAGTGTTTTCGCTGTGGCAGATTGGGACATTATAAAAGGGATTGTCCACAGCCCAGTTCTAACAATTCAGGTGATCCACCTTGACCAACAGAAGGAAATACCAAACCTCCTGGGTTATGCACCCCCCACCCCCATGCAATAAAGGCTATCACTTTGCAAATCAATGTAGATCTAAATTCCATAGAATGGAGCTCCCCTGTCCTCTCCATGGGGAAACCTGATAAAGCCCCCCACCGCAGGGCCCCAAATGTAAACAATATGGGGAATCAGATTCTACATTGTTATCCTGTGAGCAAAGGGACTCATCACGCAAATCTGTCCGTGATCCCCTCCAGGCCACAGGAAGGAGCTCTGCATCAGATATCCCAGCCGCAGATTCCCTGGTCCTCGAATCTGCCATGGCAATTTATAACGTTAAAACTGGGATTTATGCCCCTCTTCCTTCAGGGTCCGTTGGCCTTCTTATTGGACGAAGTAGTCTTACATCTAAGGGAGTTCATGTCCACATAGGAATTATAGATACTGATTTTAAGGATGAAATTTTAGGAATGGTTAGTACTTCTGTTCCTTACTGTGTCATGGCAGGAGATCACTTTGCTCAACTAATTATTGTTGCGTTACATTGCTTTAAATTCCATGCTGATAGAATGGCAGGGAGGGTTTGGGCCTATCAGCAAACAGGTATCTTGGCAAACATTTCTAAAGGACAGAAGGCCTGAGATGACATTACAAATTAACGGAAAATTGTTTACTGGCCTGGTAGACTCAGGAGCTGATGTCACCATCATTGCTTCTGAGTCTTGGCCCAAGAATTGGCCACTTTGACCTGTATCTGCAGTCTTTACAGGTGTAGGAAAAGCTACTGATATCCAACAGAATGTTGAAATTTTTCTATGTAAAGGGCCCGAAGGCCAGGCTGCTACTATCCAGCCTTATGTTACGGATAGAGCTACTGTTATGCCCAGAATTCGTGATCCCCAAAGACCACCAGGGAGCCGAGTTCGATGCAAAAGCAAAAGAGCCTTTATTCGAGCTAGCTCCAGCTCAATCCTTTACCTGGACCGACGCAGCAGTGAGATACAGGGGAGAGAGAGAGAGTTTCAAAAGCACAAAGGTTTTTTTGGGGTCTGGGGCAGTTGGTGAGGTAATGGCTGTGGCCTCAGCCGATTGGCTGGGGAAGGGTCGTGGCCTCAGCTAATTGGCTGGGGAATGGTCAGAGTCCTGTTATGCAGGTCGCGGGGCGGGCGTGTTTTGATCGGGAAGTTTGAAAGGGTGAGTGGGAGGTTACTCAAAGGGAGGAGGTGTGGTCAAGGTGAAGGACACAGAACAAGATGGAGTCAGCCGGCATAGGCCCGCCCTTTCATTCCCCCCTTGTCATGTAGCTTGCGGACCCAATCATGGGACCGGCTGCATTTATGGTGACAAGGGGAACAGAGTTTGGAGGTTTATGCAAAGTTCTGGGAACCAAGTGTCCCTGGGGTGGCTCTGAGGTCTGATTAAGTATTGTCCCCGAGCTGGTGTCTATGATTTTCCAGGTGATGTTTTGGGGGGCATGGAGACTCCCAGCAGCATGAGCAATGACAAGTAGAGTTAACAGAGTTACCAATATTAGGTGGGTCAAATGCGCTGTAGCTTGAGGTTGAGCGGGTTGTGTTGGTCCCCATTGACGGCCCATCGCATGACGAAGTCCTTCTGGATCAAGGAGGGGTCCGCTGGCCGAATGTGGGTGTGATGGACCCAGGTTGCAATGCCGTCTACTTTGAGAGCGGTGGGGGTTGTCAGCACCACGATGTAGGGTCCCTTCCAGTGAGGCTCGAGGGGCTCTCAGTGGTGCCTCTTGACGTAGACCCAGTCTCCAGGCCTGTACTGATGAGGTGTCGGGGTCGGGCCAGCCTCGTAGATGGCACGGAGGCATGGCCAAATGTCCTCATGCTCACTCTGGAGCCCTCTCAAGGAAAGAAAAAGTTCTTGATCTTTAAACTTAGCAAGAAGGTTGGGAATAATAGGGGGTGGCCTGCCAAACATGATCTCGTAGGGAGTAAAACCCAGAGTGTAAGGAGTGTTCTTAACCCGGTAAAGGGCATACGGTAGGAGAGTCACCCAGTCCCCGCCAGTCTCCATGGCTAATTTGGTAAGGGTCTCTTTTAGGGTTCTATTCATTCTTTCTACCTGTCCTGAGCTCTGGGGCCTATAAGCACAATGTAATTTCCAGTTTGCCCCCACCGCCTTGGCTACTGCCTGCATTACCTGCGAGATAAAAGCTGGTCCATTGTCTGATCCTATCATGGCAAGAAAACCATACCTGGGTAAGATGTCTTCTAGTAGCTCCTTAGCCACCATCTGAGCTGTTTCATGCTTGGTTGGGTATGCCTCCACCCAGCCAGAGAAGGTGTCTGTAAATACTAAAAGATATTTATAACCATACTTTCCTGGTTTGACTTCAGTGAAGTCGACTTCCCATTGGGCTCCTGGTCTGGTGCCTCTGAGCCTGGTTCCTTTTTTATTTGATGTGGCTCTTGCATTGGTGAGTTGGCAGGTCTTGCAGGCAGATACAACTTGCTCTATTTTGGTGTCCTGTTGGTGAATCTTGATTCTGGCATGTCGGATTAAGTCTTTTAATTTTCAGGCCCCCATGTGAGTAGACCGATGCATGTGCTCTAATATTGAGACTCTGAGCTGGTCTGGCAGCACGAGCTCCTTGTTAGGTGTATACCACCATCCCTTTATCTCCTGGGCCATGGGGAGTTTCTTGATCCACTGTAACTCCTCCTGGGAGTATTTTGGCTGATCTGGTAAAACTGGGTCTCCCAAGTCCGGTAGTTGTTAAGCCGTTTGTCTAGCTCCCAACATTAGCGCCTGGGTAAGGGCGACGAGCTCTGCTCCCTGGGCAGAGGGTTCCAGAAGGTAGAGCCTCCGCCCATATGGTGTCTGTTTTGGTGACCACTGCTGCACCCACAAAGCTCTGTCTGTCTCGCACAAAGCTGCTGCCATCAGTGAACCAAGTAGCCTCAGCATCGGGGAGGGGCCAGTTGGTCAGGTCCATCCGGAATCCAAGTACATGTTCCAGGATTCCCGCACAGTTATGTAATGGAGCACCTAGGTCAGGGTCGGGCAGCAGGGTTGCAGAATTGAGGGCTGCACTAGGGTGGAACTGCCCCTGTGGTGGGTTGAGTAGGAAGCTCATACGTGTGTTGCTCATCCATCTATCAGAAGGCTGTTTCAGGACCCCTTCAACGTTGTGTGGGGTCGTGATCCAGATCTCCTGTCCTAGGGTCAGTTTGTCTGCGTCCTTGACTAGGAGTGCTGTCGCCGCAATAACTCTTAGGCATGGCGGCCGGCCAGCAGCCACTGGGTCTAGTTTCTTGGACAAGTAAGCCACCGGGCCATTCCAGGGGCCTAAGGCTTGAGTTAGAACCCCTTTTGCTATTCCCTTATGTTCGTCTACAAAGAGGTGGAAGGGCTTCGTAATGTCTGGTAGGCCCAGGGCTGGGGCACTTATGAGGGCCTTTTTTAACTGATTAAAGGCAAAGGCAGTTTCTTCTTTTTCAGCCCATTTAAATGTTTTCCCCTCTTTGGTAGCTTCATATAGGGGCCTGGCGATCTCAGCAAAACCTGGAACCCAGAGGCGGCAGTAGCCAGCTGATCCTAGGAATTCCCTCACTTCTCTTTGGGAGGTGGGAGTAGGGATTCTTTAGGACAGTTTCTTTTCTGGCATCTGATAACCGCCGCTGTCCGCCCTCCAGGATATATCCCAGGTAACTTACCCTCTCCCTGCATATCTGAGCCTTCTTCATGGATGCCCAGTACCCTAAGGCCCCCAGGGTAGCCAGCAGGTCCTGGGACCCTCGCTCACAGTCTTTGGCCTTGTCGGCAGCAATCAGGATGTCATCTACATACTGTAGGAGGGTGAGGCCAGGGTGCTCCCTTCTGTACTCACCAGGTCCTCGTGTAGTGCCTCGTCGAAGATGGTGGGCAAATTTTTGAATCCCTGAGGTAGCCGTGTCCAGGTGAGTTGCCCACTGTAGCCCTCCTCCAGATCATGCCACTCGAAGGCGAATAAGGGTTGGCTCTGGGGTGCCAGCGGCAGACTGAAAAAGGCATCCTTTAAATCTAGTACAGTATACCAGACCCTGGAGGGCGCCAAGGAGCTCAAGAGAGTATATGGGTTGGGAACAGGTGGGTGTATGTCCGCGACGCTCTTATTTACTTCCCGGAGGTCTTGTACCGGTCGGTAGTCATTTGTGTGAGGCTTTTTGATCGGCAGTAGGGGGGTGTTCCAGGGAGACTGGCAAGGAACTAGTACCCCTAGGCTTCGTAGTCTCCGGATGTGTGGCTGGATCCCCTTCTGGGCCTCTTGAGACATGGGGTATTGTTTGATCCTTACCGGACTTTCTCCTGGCTTGTGCTCTCCCCGCACCGGGGGGTTGTGGGGGGGGCGTCCTCCCCCCCCCCCCCCCCCCCCCCCCCCCCCGTCTCTGCCCAAACCGAGGGGAATTTTTGTAGCCATCTGTCAATATTATTCTCTCTCGGGAGCGCCTCCTGGTGGAGGCGGTATTCATCCTCCAGTTTCATAGTCAGGACCTGGATGGGGTGGCCCTTGCCATCGGTGACCTGAGGCCCCCCCTTGTCTGAAAGTTATCTGAGCTCCAATCTTGATCAGTAAGTCCTCACAGTGAGTAGGGGCATTCTGGTATTACCATAAAGGAGTGGGATACCCGGCCCGTTCCCAAATCTACTGTTCTTCGGGTAGTCCATGAATACTGGCTCATACCAGTTGTTCATTGTACCCAGGACTTCTTGCTGGCTAGTTTTCCTTGTGGGGTGCGGAGGACCGAATGTTGTGCTCCGGTGTCGACAAGGAAGTCAACGGGGGTCCCCTCCACTTTAAGAGTTACCCTGGGTTTGGGGAGAGGGTCCGAACCCCGACTCCCCTAATCACTTAGTTCATCTAGCTCTAGGACTTTTACTCCATCAGTCTTGCTTCCCTTCCCGCCGGCCCTTTATGGACAATCTCGGGCCCAATGCCCTACCTCCTTGCAGTATGCGCACTGATCTTTCTGCAGCCTCTGCTTCCCCTCCTTGGTGGTTCCTTTACCTTTTCTTGCATCGTCTGCCAGCTGCTGGAGATGGCGGTCTCGTTCCTCGGGGGAGTCAGCAGTGGTAGCTAGTAGTATTCTGGCCAGGTCTTGAGTCTGCTTACTGCTGGCAGCCGCCATGGCGCGAGCCTGCTTGTCCTCAGAAGGATCCTGGTTATTATATACATTTTTGGCTACCACCAGTAAGTCCTGCAGACTTTTTCCTCCTAGTCTATCTATTTTCTGTAATTTTCTCCTAATGTCTATGGCCGATTGGTTTACAAAGGCCATGATAACAGCTGCCTTGCTTTCCAGAGCCTCTGGATCCATGGGGGTATAGGTACGGAATGCCTCCATGATCCATTCTAAAAAGGCAGCCTGAGGGGGATCCTGGGAAGATGGCAGCGTAGGAGGACGCTGGGTTCACCGCGCGTACTGCTAATCACTTAGATTCCACCTACACCTGCCTAAATAACCCAGAACACTGCCAGAAGACTAGCAGAACGGAGTCTCTGGAGCCAAGAGCAGACGAGAGGCCCATGGAAGAGGGTAGGAAGGGCCAAGAGGTGGTGCGCGCTTTACGGACTGGCGGAAGGGAGCCGGGGCGGAGGGGCGGCCCGCCGGCCAAGCAGAGCCCCAAGTCTGGCTTGCAAAAGCGGAGGGGCCAGACGGAGTGTGTTCCGACAGCAAGCGGGACTTAACACCTGAAAGGTTATAAATTAACAGCTCTGCTCTGAGAGAGGGAGGGCTGGAGGACAACGGGAGGGAGAGTTGCTGAGCCCCGGATGACAGAGCGCAGCTTGGCGGGGAACAAAGGTGCTCTCCAGCGCCATGTCCCTCGCCCATCCCCCAGCCAAAATCCCAAAGGGAATCAGTTCCTGCCAGGGAACTTGCTTGCACCGCACAAACACCCAAAGTTATGCTTCTGTGGATCCATCCCTCCGGCAGGTCTGACTCCCTCCCGGTGCCACAGGGCCCCTCCTGAAGCAGATCTCCGAAGGAAAAGCTAGCTGAACCTGCCCCTCCTGCCCCTGTGCACTTTGCCGATACACCCCAGCTAATACGCCAGATCCCCAGCACCACAAGCCTGGCAGTGTGCAAGTAGCCCAGATGGGCCACACCACCCCACAGTGAATCCTGCCCCTAGGAGAGGGAAAGAGAAGGCACACACGAGTCTGACTGTGGCCCCAGCAGTGGGCTGGGGGCAGACATCAGGTCTGACTGCGGCCCCGCCCACCAACGGAAGTTATTCAAGACAGCACAGGGGAAGTGCCCCACAGTCCTGCACCACTCCAGGGACTATCCAAAATGACGAAACAGAAGAATTCCCCTCAGAAAAACATGAAGGAAACAACAACAGCTAACGAACTGATCAAAAATGATTTAAACAATATAACAGAAAGTGAATTTAGAATAATAGTCATAAAATTAATCGCTGGGCTTGAAAACAGTATAAAGGACAGCAAAGAATCTATTGCTACAGAGATCAAGGGACTAAGGAACAGCCAGGAGGAGCTAAAAAATGCTATGAATGAACTGCAAAATAAAATGGAGACAACTACAGCTCGGATTGAAGAGGCAGAGGAGAGAATAGGTGAACTAAAAGATAAAATTATGGAAAAAAAAGAAGCTGGGAAAAAGAGAGATAAAAATATCCAGGAGTATGAGGGGAAAATTAGAGAACTAAGTGATGCACTAAAGAGAAATAATCTACACATAATCGGTATTCCAGAGGAGGAAGAGAGAGGGAAAGGTGCTGAAGGTGTACTTGAAGAAATCATAGCTGAGAACTTCCTGGATCTGGGGAAGGAAAAAGGCATTGAAATCCAAGAGGCACAGAGAACTCCCTTCAGACATAACTTGAATCAATCTTCTGCATGACATATCATAGTGAAACTGGCAAAATACAAGGATAAAGAGAAAATTCTGAAAGCAGCTAGAGATAAACACACTCTAACTTATAAAGGGAGACCCATAAGACTCATGACGGATCTCTCCACTGAAACTTAACAGGCCAGAAAGGAATGGCAGGAGATCTCCAATGTGATGAACAGGAAAAATATGCAGCCGAGAATTCTTTATCCAGCAAGTGTGTCATTTAGAATAGAAGGACAGATAAACGTCTTCCCAAACAAACAAAAACTGAAGGAATTCGCACCACTAAACCAGCCCTACAAGAGATCCTAAGGGGGATCCTGTGAGACAAAGTACCAGAGACATCGCTACAAGCATGAAACTTATGGACATCACAATGACTCTAAACCCATATCTTTCTATACTAACACTGAATGTAAATGGACTAAATGCGCCAACCAAAAGACATAGGGTATCAGAATGGATAAAAAAACAAGACCCATCTATTTGCTGTCTACAAGAGACTCATTTTAGATCTGAGGACACCTTCAGATTGAGAGTGAGGGGATGGAGAACTATTTATCATGCCACTGGAAGTCAAAAGAAAGCTGGAGTAGGCATACTTGTATTAGACAAACTATACTTTAAATTAAAGGCTGTAACAAGAGATGAAGAAAGGCATTATATAGTAATCACAGGGTCTATCCATCAGGAAGAGCTAACAATTACAAATGTCTATGCGCTGAATACAGGAGCCCCCAAATATAGAAAACAATTACAAACATAAGCAACCTTATTGATAAGAATGTGGTAATTGCAGGGGACTTTAACACTCCACTTACAGAAATGGATAGATCATCTAGACACACGGTCAATAAAGAAACAAGGGCCCTGAATGCTACATTGGATCAGATGGACTGCATCCCAAAGCAACAGAATAGACTTTCTTCTCAAGTGCACATGGAACATTCTCCAAGATAGATCACATACTAGGTCACAAAACAGCCCTTCAGAAGTATACAAGACTTGAAATCATACCATGCATACTTTCAGACCACAATGCTATGAAGCTTGAAATCAACCACAGGAAAAAGTCTGGAAAGCCTCCAAAAGCATGGAGGTTAAAGAACACCCTACTAAAGAATGAGTGGGTCAACCAGGCAATTGGAGAAGAAATTTAAAAATATATGGAAACAAACGAAAATGAAAATACAACAACACAAACGCTTTGGGATGCAGCAAAGGCAGTCCTGAT
Organism: Panthera uncia; assembly: GCF_023721935.1. Classification (NCBI taxonomy): domain Eukaryota; kingdom Metazoa; phylum Chordata; class Mammalia; order Carnivora; family Felidae; genus Panthera; species Panthera uncia. Next base: position 10,954,562 of record NW_026057580.1, read on the forward strand.
AGGAAAATACATCGCAATCCAGGCGTATCTCAAGAAACAAGAAAAATCCCAAATACAAAATCTAACAGCATACCTAAAGGAAATAGAAGCAGAACAGCAAACAGCCTAAACCCAGCAGAAGAAAAGAAATAATAAAGATCAGAGCAGAAATAAACAATATAGAATCTAAAAAAAACTGTAGAGCAGATCAACAAAACCAAGAGTTGGTATTTTGAGAAAATAAACAAAATTGATAAACCTCTAGCCAGACTTCTCAAAAAGAAAAGGGAGATGACCCAAATAGATAAAATCATGAATGAAAATGAAATGATTACAACCAATCCCTCAGAAATACAAGCAATTATCAGGGAATACTATGAATAATTATATGCCAACAAACTGGACAACCTGGAAGAAATGGACAAATTCCTAAACACCCACACTCTTCCAACACTCAATCAGGAGGAAATAGAAAACTTGAACAGACCCATAACCAGAAAAGAAATTGAATCAGTTATCAAAAATCTCCCAACAAATAAGAGTCCAGGACCAGATGGCTTCCCAGGGGAGTTCTACCAGACGTTTCAGGCAGAGATAATACCTATCCTTCTCAAGCTATTCCAAAAAATAGAAATGGAAAGAAAACTTCCAGACGCATTCTATGAAGCCAGTATGACTTTGATTCCTAAACCAGAGACCCAGTAAAAAAAGAGAACTACAGGCCAATATCCCTGATGAATATGGATGCAAAAATTCTCAATAAGATACTAGCAAATCGAATTCAACAGCATATAAAAAGAATTATTCACCATGATCAAGTGGGATTCATTCCTGGGATGCAGGGCTGGTTCATCATTCGCAAATCAATCAATGTGATACATCACATTAATAAAAGAAAAGATAAGAACCATATGATCCTGTCAAATGATGAAGAAAAAGCATTTTACAAAATTCAGCAACTTTTCTTAATAAAAACCCTCGAGAAAGTCGGGATAGAAGGAACATACTTAAAGATCATAAAAGCCATTTATGAAAAGCCCACAGCTAACATCATCCTCAATGGGGAAACACTGAGAGCTTTTTCCCTGAGATCAGGAACACGACAGGGATGTCCACTCTCACCACTGTTGTTTAACATAGTGTTGGAAGTGCTAGCATCAGCAATCAGACAACAAAAGGAAATCAAAGGCATCAAAATTGGCAAAGATGAAGTCAAGCTTTCACTTTTTGCAGATGACATGATATTATACATGGAAAATCCGATAGACTCCACCAAAAGTCTGCTAGGACTGATACATGAATTTAGCAAAGTTGCAGGATACAAAATCAATGTACAGAAATCAGTTGCATTCTTATATACTAATAATAAAGGAACAGAAAGACAAATAAAGAAACTGATCCCATTCAGAATTGCACCAAGAAGCATAAAATACCTAGGAATAAATCTAACCAAAGATGTAAAAGATCTGTATGCTGAAAACTATAGAAAGCTTAAGAAGGAAATTGAAGAAGATATAAAGAAATGGAAAAATATTCCATGCTCATGGATTGGAAGAATAAATATTGTCAAAATGTCAATACTACCCAAAGCTATCTACACATTCAATGCAATCCCAATCAAAATTGCACCAGCATTCTTCTTGAAACTAGAACAAGCAATCCTAAAATTCATATGGAACCACAAAAGGCCCCGAACAGCCAAAGTAATTTTGAAGAAGACCAAAGCAGGAGGCATCACAATCCCAGACTTTAGCCTCTACTACAAAGCTGTAATCATCAAGACAGCATGGTATTGGCACAAAAACAGACACATAGACCAATGGAATAGAATAGAAACCCCAGAACTAGACCCACAAACATATGGCCAACTAATCTTCGACAAAGCAGGAAAGACCATCCAATGGAAGAAAGACAGTCTCTTTAACAAATGGTGCTGGGAGAACTGGACAGCAACATGCAGAAGATTGAAACTAGACCACTTTCTCACACCATTCACAAAATAAACTCAAAATGGATAAAAGACCTGAATGTGAGACAGGAAACCATCAAAACCCTAGAGGAGAAAGCAGGAAAAGACCAGTCTGACAGCTGTAGCAATTTCTTACTTGACACATCCCCAAAGGCAAGGGAATTAAAAGCAAAAACGAACTACTGGGACCTTATGAAGATAAAAAGCTTCTGCACGGCAAAGGAAACAACCAACAAAACTAAAAGGCAATCAACGGAATGGGAAAAGATATTTGCAAATGACATATCGGACAAAGGGCTAGTATCCAAACTCTATAAAGAGCTCACCAAACTCCACACCCGAAAAACAAATAACCCAGTGAAGAAATGGGCAGAAAACATGAATAGACACTTCCTAAAGAAGACATCCAGATGGCCAACAGGCACATGAAAAGATGCTCAACGTCGCTCCTCATCAGGGAAATACAAATCAAAACCACACTCAGATATCACCTCACGACAGTCAGAATGGCTAAAATGAACAAATCAGGAGACTGTAGATGCTGGAGAGGATGTGGAGAAACGGGAACCCTCTTGCACTGTTGGTGGAAATGCAAATTGGTGCAGCCACTCTGGAAAACAGTGTGGAGGTTCCTCAAAAAATTAAAAATAGACCTACCCTATGACCCAGCAATAGCACTGCTAGAAATTTACCCAAGGGATACAGGAGTACTGATGCATAGGGGCACTTGTACCCCAATGTTTATAGCAGCACTCTCAACAATAGCCAAATTATGGAAAGAGCCTAAATGTCCATCAACTGATGAATGGATAAAGAAATTGTGGTTTATATACACAATGGAATACTACGTGGCAATGGGAAAGAATGAAATATGGCCCTCTGTAGCAACATGGATGGAACTGGAGAGTGTGATGCTAAGTGAAATAAGCCATACAGAGAAAGACAGATACCATATGTTTTCACTCTTATGTGGATCCTGAGAAACTTAACAGAAACCCATGGGGGAGGGGAAGGGAAAAAAAAAAGAGGTTAGAGTGGGAGAGAGCCAAAGCATAAGAGACTCTTAAAAACTGAGAACAAACTGAGGGTTGATGGGGGCTGGGAGGGAAGGGAGGGTGGGTGATGGGTATTGAGGAGGGCACCTTTTGGGATGAGCACTGGGTGTTGTATGGAAACCAATTTGACAATAAATTTCATAATTTGGAAAAAAAAAAAGGTGCCTTGTTCAACCCTGAGGTTATTTGTCCTTCCTGTCTCATCCCCTAGGCTAGCTAAGATTAACAGAGGTGGTGCCTCAAGTCTGCTGTAAAAAACCTTCTGCCCAACTGCCCAGCGCCAGGATTTTTTTTTTTGTATTAACCTAAACCCCTAGCCCCAGATATTGTCAAGACCCCCTTTCCCTCACGTCCTCAAGTTAATGTTCACAGATTGATTGTCTCTGTGCATGTCCATCGTCATGTTTGTAAGCCTTCTGATCCTAATGAAAACGGAGCATAGATCCTTATTCAGGGCTCTTGTCTTTTCCTGGACGTTAGCGATCTCTCGCTTTTCATCCTGCGTCCCGCTCTCTTGCTGACCAAGAGAGGACTTTAGACTTAGAGTCTACAACAGCTTCGTGAATTCAGAGAGAAGTACCGTTGTGCTGGGTTCCGAGTCTTGTGATCACATGGAGATGCCCATGTGGATGAGTCAGCAGGGTTCAAACACAGGGAAGGTGAGCACGAGAAAGTCAGGGGACTGCTGCTATTATGTTCCTGCATGTGTGTATTCCTTCTGGTTCTAAACATCCCTGTTAACAGTCTGGATTAGAAACTCTGAATTCCCTGAACCCTTCACTCTGAGTTGTCCCACGTGTCCACCTTGTCATCTCCATTTTATCTTATGTCAGATATTCAATGAGTCAACAATACTGCAAGCAAACTATATATTAGACAAGGATATTATTGAAAAACATTTGAGCACCAGTACAATAATACAATGTATAAATAAAAAGATGTAAGTTATACTGTTTCTATGTTCTAAATAAACCATGTATTAGAAAACTGCTCACAAATGATGTAAGTTATAGTCTATTTTATTTCTTAAACTATTATAAAAAGTTAGTTGTTGAGATTTAAAAGTATTTTGGGGTGGCACCTGGGTGGCTCAGTCGGTTAAGTGTCTGACTTCAGCTCAGGTCATGGTATCATCATGGTTAGAGGGTTTGAGCCCTGCATAGGGCTCTCTGCTGTCAGCAGGGAGCCTGCTTGGGATTTTGTCTCTCCCTCTCTCCTACATCCCTCTCTCTCTCTCAAAATAAGTAAATAAACTAAAAAAAATAAAAGTATTTTTGACTGATTTTTTTTATACAGTTGTCATTAGCAAAATGATATGCCATTGTGAGCCCTGGTTGGACAAGCGAGCCCATAAAAAGTTTTCAATGTGTTCCCATTCAATTGTCTTTAATGTATAGCACATAAACATTATATTGCTCACAGTACTAGATTCTCTCTCACTTTAACTATTACATTAAATATTTTTTCCATTGTAATACTGTCTGAAGTTCTTCATATTTAATATCTCTGTAGTTAACTGAGGCACAAAAATCATGTGTTATAATGACATATTTACTTAAGTGAGATTAATTTTATTCATTTAATAAATAAAATCTATATAGTTTGGTAAATAATCAGGGTAAATTAAATTAAATTTAAAACTTCTGAATGTGTTTATTTCTTTCAAACGACAAGTGAAATCACATATATTATTAAATAATTGTCTTTCACTTGATATGGGATTTTTCTTTCAAATGGTATGTCCTATTACTTTTTTCGAAACATAGTATTATCTAGTTTTTCCCCTTTGATTCCATTACTAATTTTGTAAGTTAACTACTTCTTCTTTTCTCAGATTAATCCAGCCTCTGTAATAAGTAACAAATCTCTCTCGTAAGGCTAAAGGCAGTAGTGACCTCACTGTTCACAGACAAGTTATTAACACCAACTCTCTGAAAAAAAGTTTATCTTCCAAACCTTTACCTACTCCAATTGCATGGATGCTTATAAAGTGACCCTAACAGGTTTGATACTATTTCCAGCTGCTGTTGCCATCTTAGCACTGCAGGAGCCCAGATCTGCCCAGTGTCCTGGTTTCCACCCAAATATTCAGATATTATTTAATCTTCTTAGTGTTTATTTATTTACCTGTTGTTTTTATAGCTGACTTTGTGGAAGATAGATACCATCATTATACGTTTTATTTATCAATTCTCATACCCAAGATTAGAATTTGTTATGCACATTCACTTCATTTAAAATGTTGGGACGCATGGGTGGCTCAGTTGGTTCAGCTCAAGTCATGATCTCGTAGTTCCTGAGTTCGAGCCCCCTGTGGGCTCTGTGCTCACAGCTCAGAATCTAGAGCTTGCTTTGGACTCAGTGTCTCCCTCTCTCTCTGCCCCTCGCCTGCTAACACTCTGTCTCTCTTTCTGTCTTAAAATAAGTAAACGTTAAAATAATGCCAAAACAGGGGCCCCTGGGCGACTCAGTCGTTTAAGCATCGGACTCTTGATTTCGGTCGTGTCGTGATCTCAGGGTCGTGGGATTGAGCCCCAATTCTGGCTCTGTGCTGAGCATGGAGCCTGCTTAAGATTCTCTCTCAAAATAAATAAACACTTTTTAAAAAGTCAAAAAGCTACCAAAATTGTAATAGAGTCATTTTAAATAGTTTTTAAAATTTGAGTAGAGTTGACACAGAATGTCACATTGGTTCCAGGTGTACAAGGTAACATATGACAAGTTCACACATTGTGCTCTCTCCACCACAGGTGTAGCTGCCCCGACACATCCTGTTACGGTATCAGTGACTGTTCCTCATGCTGTGCCTTCTATTCAGTCACTTCTTTATTCCCTAACTGGAGCCTGTGTTCCCGCTCCCCCTCCCCTGCTCTCCCAACCCCCACACCCTCCTCTCTGGGAACTAACTCAGATGTTCATTTACTGTGTATATTACATGTGAATACAAAGTGTCCTGAAGTAAATATTTAAAGTGATTTATTTGAATTCACATTTCACTGTATCATCCTGAAATCACTGAATACATGACTTACGCAGTACCAAGTTAGAATATCCAGAAATTTCTCTAAAACTTTGTGTGAGACCCTGAACTTTGTGGCCACACTGGCACCATGGGTACACGTGTAACCGTGTCACATCTTGTTTGAGCACTGATGACTACCTTTGATGCACTGGATTCTCAGATTAACAAAAACCCTCCTTCTTACACGTCTTCAATTTAGTATTTAAGTGATTAAAACACATTCTCACGACATAGTTGAAACGACACTGATAATGATTTTTTGCTTGATTTATGAGTTGTCCAAATACTTTCTTATTCTGGCGGACACACGGTTTGCAGCCAGCAGCACAGGGACAGGGACCACAGGGACATGTGCTGCTCACAGTCCGGTCACAGCCTTCGTTCACCATGTAAAATGCTCTGCTTCACTGCACAGTAGATAGTGTGACTTCTGATGGCAGTTTTTCCATGTTGGTTGCTCTTACCAAACCTGTAAAGACTATTATGCAGAGTTTTTCCATTTCAAAGACTTTACTGTGTGAAGTTCATTTATAAGGTTCTTCACACTTTTCTTCCTGATTATTGCTAATTGTTCATTGCATTCTGGGCACTGACAGCATGTGCTTAGCACGATCACATTCACACAGGTTTGGAGCATGATTTGCACATAATATTTACATGGTTAGCAAGAGTAAGACATCAGTGAGTTTTGACAAAAATAGAGGAAATCTTTTTGTAATTTTAGAAAGGTCAAACAGTGTTTTCTTTGAACTAAATCGTACACAGTCTGGAAGCCATTCCCAAGCGTTATAAGGTTTGTACAGTATTAGATGCTCTGTGACACGACAGGTTGTGATGCATTGTTAGTGCTATGGCTCCCTGTTCCCTCTCAGACCCAGAAGATTCACGATTAGTATATTTCAAACAATGTTAAAAGGCACTGAAGCTTTGTCACTTCATTCTGTTCATTCTTAGTATTGTATTTATGTTCTTGAATCTGTATCTATTATTTCCACAACAGTTGTGGCAGACTGACACTGAAAACAAAGGAAAAGTTGTGCAACATGAAGGTAATGATAAATTGAAGACTCTCCTAATCTCAGAGGGAAGAAACGCAATCCAGATCGTTGTCCAAACTGCCTTCAGATCACATCTGCCACGTCAGCTCTTCTCGCACACCCAGCCTGCCAGCCTGCCCTACATTTTCAGACTTCCAGCCCCACCCCAGTCCCATGAGCTGCTTCCTTAAAATACACCCACCTCTTCCTCGATGCACGTATCTTATTGTGTCTGTTTCTCTGAGCACCCTGACTAACACAGTACTGTGACAGGCACTAAGGATAGGGACCTACAAAAAAGAAAACTCGCCATTGTCATGGAAAGTACAGTGGCAGGTGGTGAACATGCAATCACGTGATGCTCACTGGCCACGGCTGCACGTGAGCAGGAGCTACTCACCTTCCCTGGGGTGTAGCTGGGGTGAGGGGAGGGGGCAAACTGTCCCTGAGGATTCCTGGGCTGAGGGGACAATAAGGGACTTCTCTGTGATGGGGAGGCTGGGGGCTTCCTCTGCTGCCTGACACCCACCTTCCTGGTTCAGTTTTCTGTCAGAGGGTCCATGGCCTCCCTGGACTATTGACACTAGGGGGGTGCATTTCCATCCCCACCTGCTTGGTGTCTCTATCCAGAGGCTGTAACAGCACAGGTGGGTCATGGTACCAGGGGCCAACAGAACATATGTGCATCCCATAGGAGAGGGAAGATTTCCTTGGACAGGGTTGTTGGGGGAGGTCAATGGGCCTGGGGGAGGGGAAGGCCCCACACCAGGGTTAAACCTGTTCTGCCCAGAAGTCCATCCAGGATTCTAGATATTTCTGCAGGCTGACACAAAGCTCTCCCTGCACATAGGCTGAGGAAGCCTGGTTTGAAAGCCATCTGCATCGTGATTTCCTTAGCCAAGGTCTGCGCTGAGGACCAGGGAACTGGCCATCCACGGGTCTTTGGGTCATAGGGGAGGAAAGAGCTCCCATCATAGCGGAAATGACCGAAACCCCTGGTGCTGTTGTCCTCTCGGATCTCCCAGCCCCAGATATCCTGGAGTGAATACAAGTGTGCCCCCAGCCAGCAGTGACAAATCCCATCCTGTGTTCCTCTGCCTTCCCCACACCAGTGACAGACTCCAGCCAGAAGGGCCCCTCCCTCCTCTCCTCCACCTCTTCCCTGTGCTGAGTAATGGCCGCCTCTGGGCTGAAGTCCACAGACGCTCAGTCCTCACCTCCACTCCCAGGTAAATCGAGTGGAAGGAGAACAGGTCTCTGCTCTTGGTCGTGAACTTCCCTGGGAAAGGCCTCTCATCACTCTTGCCCCCACTCCACTATCTCCTACTTTCTGCACGCACAGGGCCAGGGGGTCTGCCAGAGTCATTCTGAGGCCCTTCCTGCTCTCTCTCAAGTCCTTGGTCTCTGTATCCCATGTCTTAGGTACCAGGACTTCTGCCCACAGTCCCTGTGCCTCTGCCATGTCTATCTCACTGTCATCTGCAGGAAGGCCTGACCATCCACGCGTCCCTCAGTGAAAAATCTCTGATACACAGATCCATCCTGGGACAGCACTGTGAGGTTATAATGAAGACTGAGGGATCCTGGCAAGGAGGAGACTACAAATGAAACTGCCTCCTGGAAGTAAGTGGTCGTCAAATATTTCTCAGAAAAGCTCTGCTGTCCTGAGCTGCTTGAAGTCTTGAGGATGCAGAAAACGCACATGTACAAGGGACAGAAAGGAGGCTTTCCAGTACAGGAAGATAGGCAAGGGGCGTGAAGGAGAGGGAAGAAGGAATGTCTGTGGGGGGGGTGGGGGTGGAGGACAGGAGCCAGGAGAGGGAGCCAGAGGCAGGGTGGGGACAGTGACACAGAGGGCCTGTGGGGTGGATTGTGACCACAAGGGAGTTTAGGGTGGCCCAGTGCCCTGGGGGTGAGGGGGGAAGGTGTGGGCCTAGGCCCAGAGTGGAAGCGTGGCAGGGTGAGGCCCCCAGGTGGGGAATGGGCTGGACCTGCCAGTGTCCCTGGGGAGAGGCAGTCAGAGGGTCTCTGAGAGAGAGGGCAGCGAGCCCAACGTAGTCTATATTAGAAAGGAGGGTCAGTGGAAGAGAAAATAGACCCCACACACCTCGGTGCACACCTTGGGGAAGGACCGGCATGGTGGGCGTGGTTCTGGGAGGAGGGCGGGTCGTCCCTCCAAGGAAGGACTTCCAGCCCAGGACTGGCAGGCTGGGAGAAGGCTGGCTGTGTGGAAAGGCTGGTGCTGACCACCTGGCAGAAACAACAAGTTTGGAGACCAGATGTCAGGAGTGGGGTCCACTGGGGTCAAGGAACCAAAGGAGTGGGTGAGGGCCAAGGATCTGGGTAGCTGGACCTCAAGAAGTTTTCTGGTCAGTGGGGGAGAGGGGAAGGCAGGAGGCAGCAGGGGAGAATAGTGCTGAGGGTCTGGGAAGGGGGACTGAATGTCTCAGAACAAACTTGAATCAGAGGCTGACAGGAGAGGAGGGGATTTGGGCCAAGAGCCAGGAGGAGGGGTGTGGATGGCAGGGTCCCATGGGAGGGGCTCCTGAGAGAGGAGAGCTTGGTGAGGGCCCAGTATACGGGCAAGGGGTGTGAGCAGGCATGGGGCCATGGGGGAGGGGTGCAGAGGGACCAGGGAGACACAGAGTCCAGTCCACAGGGAGAGTGGAAGCCTCGAGAGTATGAGGGTGGGATGAAGGAGAGGGGACAGGGAGGTGTGGGTGCTGGCCCAGGATGGAGAACGTCCAAGAGCAGGTGCCTGCAATGGAGGGGAGGGAGGAGGAGGGGCACCAAAACAAAGGACAAGTCTGGCCAAGAAGCTGCACCCCATGCCGCAGTGCTCCCCTTAGTGATGGCAGGAGGGCAGTTGGAGGGAGACGCTCTGGGCAAAATACCCCCTCAGAAAATTAGAGTGGAGGAAAGTTAGGGAGAGGGAAGTAGGCCAGAAGTTTCCTTGCAGGCAATGGCCCATGGGAGGAGTGAAATTGGCAGGGGTGAGGAGGGGTGAGGTGAGGGACCCAGAAGCGATTCAGAGAAAGAAACTAAGGAGAATGTCAGGGAAAGGGTGAGGGACATGGGGGACCCCGATGAGAGGTGAAGAGATTAGAGAAGCGGGCTTGAGCTTTGAGGGCAACAGGCCCCCTCCTTCCCTGGGCGGTCTGACGGATGATGGGGCCCCCACAACATTCACTGAGGCCTCTGCCCCTCCAACTACCACAGTGAACCCCAGGCAGCAGTGGCGCTCCCCAGCAGAAAGGCAAAAGTCACAGCGGGGCTCAGAGCAGTGGGACAAGCTTTCCCATGTCTGCAACTGTGCCCACCTCCAGGTGGGTGATGGGCACTGGGCTCAGCAGAGCAGTCGAGAATCCAGGGAAAAAAGTACAGTCCAAAGGAAGCCCTAGGCCTCTACCCCCTAGAATAGTCTACCAATCAAGAGCAGGACATGCGCCTCACGGGTGACCATGGAAGTCCCCTAAGTCCAGGGCTGAGGGAACACACACCAAGACCACCAGAAGACCTCAGCAGGCTGGGGCTAGTGGCACAGGGAAACCCGGAGAAGCTGGAAAGCCTGCAGTTCGGGATCCCAAGCAGGGTTAGACTGCAGGGCAGTGCAGCCAACTGGTTCAGGGACAGGCTCTGAGCAGGTGGGTGTTAGGGCCCCAACCTCAGGAGGTCCAGACCACTGCTGCCCAGAGCAGCACAGACCTCCCCTCAGTCCTGTAGAAACCAAATTCAACAGTGTTATCAAAAAAATGATTCACCACAATCAAGTGGGATTTATTCTTGGGCTGCAAGAATATTCTTGGGTTGCAATATTGCAAGAATATTCTTGGGTTGCAAGGGTGGTTCAGTGTTTGCGAAATCAATCCACATGATACATAACATCAAGAAGAGAAAGGATAGGGGCGCCTGGGTGGCGCAGTCGGTTAAGCGTCCGACTTCAGCCAGGTCACGATCTCGCGGTCCGTGAGTTCGAGCCCCGCGTCAGGCTCTGGGCTGATGGCTCGGAGCCTGGAGCCTGTTTCCGATTCTGTGTCTCCCTCTCTCTCTGCCCCTCCCCCGTTCATGCTCTGTCTCTCTCTGTCCCAAAAATAAATAAAAAACGTTGAAAAAAAAAATTTAAAAAAAAAAAAGAAGAGAAAGGATAATAACCATATGATCATTTCAATGGATGCAGAAAAAAGCATTTGGCAAAGTACAATTTAAATTTGCGGTAAAACCCCTCAATAAAGTAGGTATAGAGGGAACATAGCTCAACGTAATAAAGGTCATATATGAAAACCCACAGCTAACATCATCCTGAATAGGGGACAAACTGAGAACTCCACATCACTCATCATCAGAGAAATACAAATCAAAACCACACTGAGATATCACTTCATACTTGTCCGAATGGCTAAAATCAAAACACAAGAAACAACAGGTCTTGGTGTGGATGTGGAGGAAAAGGAGGCCTGTGCACTGTTAGTGGGAATGCAAATGGATGCAGCCACAGTGGAAAACAGTCAGAGGTTCCTCAGAAAATTAAAAATACAATTACCAGATGATCCAGTAATTCCACTACTGGGTATTTTTCCAAAGAATATGAAAGCACTAATTTAAAAAGATATACACCCCGATGTTTATTGCATCATTCTTTACAATAGCCAAATTATGAAGGTAGTCCATGCGTCCTTCCAGAGATGGATTAAAAGCCTGTGGTATATTATGTTTTAAAGTTTATTTATTTATTTTGATAGAGAGCACAAGCGAGGGAGGTCAGAGAGAGAAGGAGGCAGAAAACTGCAGGCTGGCTCCCCACTGTCAGCACTGAGCCTCATACGGGGCTCGATCCCATGACCTGAACCAAAATCAAGAGTCATAGGCTGAACCAAATGAGACACTCAGGTGCCCCCAAGATGCGGTTATATTTATGCAACGGACTGTTACTCAGCCACAAAAAAGAATGAAATCTTGCCATTTGCAGCAAAATGAATGGATCACGAGAGTATAATGCTAAGCGAAATAAGTCAGTCAGAGAAAGACAAATACAATATGATTTCAGTCATATGTGGAACATAAGAAATAAAACAAAGGAACCAAGTGAAAAAGAGATAAACCGAAAACCAGACTCAGAACTATAGAGAACATATGGATGGTTACCAGAGGGCAGGTGGGGGTGGGGGGTGGGTGAAACAGGTGAAGGGGATTAAGAATACACTTATCCCGACAGGCACAGAGCAATGTATAGAATTGTGGACTCCCTATATTGTACATCCAACACTCATATAACACTGCTCATTAAACCATGCTGGAGAAAACAAAAACAAGATTAGTAAGCGGGTGCCCTTCACATAGGTCCTGGGCACTTTTCAAACTGCTGTTTAGCTGAGTCCTGAGGGGTGTGAGGCCAGACACAGGCCTTGTAAGAGTGGGTTCTTGGGGAGGAGTTCAGGTGGCAGAGGAGGAGGGGGACCCTAAGTTTGTCTCATCCCTGGAACTCGGCCATATAGTTATCAAATCACTTTGAACACCAGAGAAATCAATTGGAGTTTGGAGAGAACAAAAACTCTAAGTCTACAAGTGGAAAAGTGACCACCTTCTGGAAGGTAGGAGGCAGGAGATTTGATTTGAGGGAGCCAAAGCTGCAGTTAGGGCAGCAGGCAGGGAGCCTGCTTACAGAGATACCACAAGAATTATAAGCAGCGCACAACCTGAACTTTAGCCGCTGCTGTGGGGGTGTGCCTGGCTTACAGGTGCTCAGGTGGCAAAATGGGAGGAGTCGCAGGAGTGACAGTCTGCTCTGAGGATCCCCGGGTCACAAGAAGGACAGGGGCACCCACGTGCTCCATTGCTCCCAAGTGTAGGAGCAGGGCCTTGAGCTCAGGGAAGAGAGCTGTGGTGCCGCATTCTGCTCTGTTTTGCCAGAAACTCAGAACAACTGCATGGTTGTGCCACCGCTTTCCTGGCATCGCCCGCAAACAGCAAAAGTGACGCGAGATCCTCTCCTAGGGAACAGCGCTGGTCTGGGCCAGGGGAGTCCCTAAAACTTGGAGTTTTGAAACTCAGTCACATGCTTGTGGTAAAAAAGGTCAGACCCAGAGCTATCAAGCCTTACTATAAAGCTACAGAAATCAAAGCATTATAGTACTGGCATAAAAACAGGTATACAAACTTATGAAAAAACAGGGTCCAGAAAATTTCTTTGGGTATATGGCCAAGTGATTATTGACAAGGGTGCCAAAACAATTCATTGGGAAAGGACAGTTGTTTTAACAAATGATATTGGAAAAACTGGATAGCCACATGCAAAAGAAGGGAAACGGTACATAAGCGAGGTAATTGCTTGCTTTTCTGTGAGGGATTTCTGAAAAATTAGGGGCGCAATCTTTCAGCTCCAGGGCTGGAGAGTGGGAGCTTCCGCATTCATCAGCCCATCAGCCCTGAAAGGCTTCGGGAAGCAAAACAGCGCCGTCTAGCGGACGCGAGAACTGCTTACACCAAGCCCTGACCACTGTCCTATGAAGTCACATTTCTACCTCAGAATCAGCACAACAGGCCCCTCCTCCAGATGGCCAGCACTAGTTCCCACCACCTCTACTGATCATAAAACACACCGAAGCTTCAGCTCTAGGGAAAATAAGATCGAGTTCCTCTTTTACTTTTATTCTTTATTTTTAAATTATTTTTTCATTTATTTTATTTTTAAAAATTCCTTTTTTTATGTTTTATTATCATTTTCTTAATTTATATATATTTTATTTTGTGTATTTGTGTATTTTCATTTTATTTTATTTTTATTATGATTATAATTTTTGTTGTTTGGATATAGATTCCTTTAACAAACAGACAAAACACACCCAGGATCTCACTTTTTTGATAGTTTCTGTCTTGCTTTGGTTTTTTTTCTTTCTTTTCTGTTCTGGGAAAAATGACAAGAGAGAGGAATTCACACCAAAAGAAAGAGCAAGAAATATATCTCTCAGTCAGTGATTTAACCAATACAGATATAAGTAAGATGTCTGTACTAGAATTTAAAACAATTATAAGAATAATAGCTGAGCTTGAAATATACACAGAAGACACTACAGAATCTTTTCTGCAGTAATAAAAGAACTAAAATCTAGTTAGCTCAAAATTAAAAATGCGGTAGCTGATGGCACAAAAATAGACACTCAGATCAATGGAACAAAATAGAGAATCCAGAAATAGACCCACAAACGTATGACCAACTAATCTTTGACAGAGCAGGAAAGAATGGAATAAAGACAGTCTCTTCAGCAAGTGTTCTGGGGAAACCGGACAGAGACATGCAGAAGAATGAACATGGACCACTTTCTTACACCATACACAAAAATAAACTCAAAATGGATGAAAGACCTCAATGTAAGACAGGAAGCCATCAAAATCCTCAAGGAGAAAGCAGGCAAAAACCTCTTTGATCTTGGCTGCAGCAACTTCTTACTCAACACGTCTCCAGAGGCAAGGGAAACAAAAGGAAAAATGAACTAATGGGACCTTATAAAAATACAAAGCTTCCACACAGAGAAGGAAACAATCAGCAAAACTCAAAGGCAACTGACAGAATGGGAGAAGATATTTGCAAATGACATATCAGATAAAGGGTTAGAATCCAAAATCTATAAAGAACTTACCAAACTCAACACCCAAAATCAAATAATCCAGTGAAGAAATGGGCAAAAGACATGAATAGACACTTCTCCAAAGAAGACTTCCAGATGGCCAACCAACACATGGAAAAATGCTCAACATCACTCATCATCAGAGAAATACAACTCAAAACCACCATGAGATACCACCTGACACCTGTCAGAATGGCTCACACTAACAACTCAGGCAACAACAGATGTTGGCGAGGATGTAGGGAAAGAAGGGTCTCTTTTGCATTGCTGGTGAGAATGCAAGCTGGTGCGGCCACTCTGGAAAACAGTATGGAGGTTCCTCAAAAAATTAAAAATAGAACTACCCTACAACTGAGCAATTGTACTACAAGGTATTTATCCAAGGGATACAGGTATGCTGATTCGAAGGGACACATGCATCCCCATATTTATAGCAGAACTATCAACAGTAGCCGAAGTATGGGAAGAGCCCAAATGTCCCATCGATGTTGAATGGATAAAGAAGAAGTGGTACGTATATACAATAGAGTATGACTCGGCAATCAAAAAGATGAAATCTTGCCATTTGCAACACATGGATGGAACTGGAGGGTATTATGCTGAGTGAAATTAGTCAGAGAAAGACAAAAATCATATGACTTCACTCATATGAGGACTTTAAGAGACAAAACAGATGAACATAAGGGAAGGGAAGCAAAAATAATATAAAAACAGGGAGAGGGACAAAACAGAAGAGACTCATAAATATGGAGAACAAACTGAGGGTTACTGGAGGGGTTGTGGGAGGGGGATGGACTAAATGGGTAGGGGGCATTAGGGAATCTACTCATGGAATCATTGTTGCACTATATACTTACTAATTTGGATGTAATATTAAAAAATAAAATTAAAAAAAATGCTGTAACTGAAATGCAAACCCAAATAGAGTTCATAAAAATGAGGATGGATGAATTAGAGGAACGAAACAATGATATAGAAGATAAAATGATGGAAAATAATGAACTGAAAAGAAGGAAAGAAAGGTACTGTATCATGAAGGTAGACTTAGGAAACTCAGGACTTCCTAAAATGGAATAAAATTTGCATCATAGGAGTCCCAGAAGATGACGAGAAAGAAAAAGGGGCAGAAGGTTTATTCAAACAAATTATAGCTGAAAGTTTCCCTAATCTGTGTGAGGACACAGACATCAAAATCCAAAAGCACAGAAAACTCCCATTAAATTCAACAAAAGCTGATCATCACCAAGGCATATCATAGTGAAATTTATAAAACACACAGACTAGGAAAGAATCCTGAAAGCAGCAAGGGGAAAAAAATGTCCCTAACATACAAGGGAAGACAGAACAGGTTCTCAGCAGCCCTGTCCACAGAAACTTGGCAGGCCACAAAGGAGTGGTAGGACATATTCAATGTGATGAATGGAAAAATATGCAGCCAAGAATTCTTTATCTGGCAAGGTTGTCATTCAGAACAGAAGGAGAGATAAATAGTTTCCAAGACAAACAAAAACTAAAGGAGTTTAAGACCAGTCCTGAAGGAAAAAATATTTTTTTGAGAGAGAGAAGGTGCAAGTGAGCAAGGAAGAGAGAGAGAGAGAGAATCCCATGAGGCACAGAGAGAGAGAGAGAGAGAGAGAGAGAGAGAAGCCAGGCTCAGCTGAACTGAGGCCCCAGCTCACCCTATGCAGGACTCAAACTCACAAACTGTGAGATCATGACCTGAGCTGAAATCACATGCTTAACCGACTTAGCCACCATGGCTCCCCTTGAAAGAAATTGTAAGGGGGACTCTGAGTGGAGAAAAAAGACCAAAAGCACAAAAACAAAAACAAAAACAAAAACCTAAAAAGGACCAGAGAACATCACCAGAACACCAAATCTACAGGTAACACGGGGCACTAAAGCCATATATTTCTTTTTTTTTATTTTTTTTTAACGTTTATTCATTTTCTGAGAGACAGAGACAGAGCATGAGCAGGAAAGGGGTAGAGAGAGACACACACAGAATCCGAAGCAGACTCCAGTCTCTGAGCTGTCAGCACAGAGCCCAATGTGGGGCTCAAACTCACGAACTGCGAGATCATGACCTGAGCCGAAGTCAGACGCTCAATCGACTGAGCCACCCAGGTGCCCTTAAAGCCATATCTTTCAATAATTATTCTGACTGTAAATGTATTAAATGTTCTAATCAAAATATTATGGTGTCAGAATGGACAAAACAACAAGATCCATCTATATGCTTCCTACAAAGGGTTCATTTTAGACCTAATGACACCTGCAGATTGAAAGTGACGGGTTGGAGGACCAACTACCATGCTAATGGACGTCAAAAGAAAGCCAGAATAGCCATACTTATATCAGATGTACTGTATTTTAAACCAAAGACTATACCAAGAGATGAAGAAGGACATTATATCATCATTAAGGGGTCAATCCAAAAAGAATATAAAACAATTG
>NW_026057580.1:10971712-11019656 GCF_023721935.1 Panthera uncia
AACATAAAGGAAGTCATTGATAATAATAAAATCATAGTAGAGGACTTTAACACCCCATTTACATCATTGGACTGACCATCTAAGCAGAAAACCAACAAGGAAACAATAGCTTTACATGACACACTGAACTGGATGGACCTAAAATATATATTCAGAACATTTCTTCCTAAAGCAGCAGAATACACATTCTTTTTGAGTGTACATGGGACATTCTCCAGAGGAGATCACACACAAGGTCATAAATCAGCCCTCAACAAGAACAAAAAGATTGAGGTCATACCATGCACATTTTTAGACCACAACACCATGAAATTTGAAGTTAACCACAAGAAAAAATTTGGAAAGCCATCAAATACACGGAGGTTAAAGAACATCCTACAAAATAATGACAGGTTAACCAGGAAATTAAAAAGTACCTGGATGCAAATGAAAATGAAAACACGACGGTTCAAAACCTGTGGGATGAAGCAAAGGCAGTCCTAATAGGAAAGTATATTGCAATAGAGGCCTATCTCAAGAAGCAAGAAAGGTCTCACATACACAACATAATCTTACACCTAAAGGAGCTAGAAAAGGAACAGCAAATACAGCCTAAAGCCAGCAGAGAAGGGAAATAATAAAGATTAGAGCAGAAAGAAACCATATAGAAACAAACAAACAAACAAAACCCTAGCAGAACAGATCAACAAAATAAGTCTGGTTTTTTGAAAGAATAAAACTGATAACCCTCTAGCCTCACATATCAAAAAGAAAAGAGAAAGGACCCCCGAAAGATAAAATTATAAATAAAAGAGGAGAGATCACAACCAACACCACAGAAATACAAACAATTATAAAAGAATACTATGAAAATTATATTCCAGAAAACTGGGCAATCTGGAAGAAATGGAAAATTCCTAGAAACTTACAAACAAAAAAACTGAAACAGGAAGAAATAGAAAATTTGAACAGATATATAACAAGCAAAGAAATTGAATTGTATTCAAAAATCTCCCAACAAACAAATGTCCTGGGCCAGATGGCTTCCCAGGGGAATTCTGCCAGACATTTAAAGGATTCTTCTCAAAGTGTTCCTATTCTTCTCAAACTGTTCCAATAAATAGGAATGGAAGGAAAACGTCCAAACTGATTCTACAAAGCCAGCATTGCCTTGATTCCAAAAGCAGAGAAAGACCCCATCAAAAAGGAGAATTACAGGCGAAAACCCTTGATGAACAAGGATGCAAAAATGCTCAACAAAATAATAGCAAATCGAATTCAACAGTACATTAATTAAAAGAAGTATTACCATGATCAAGTGGGATTTATTCCTGGGCTGTGGGTTTGGCTCAATGTTTGCAAATCAATCAACATGATACTCCACATTAATAAAAGAAAGACAAGGACCATATGATCCTGTCAATACATGCAGAAAAAGCATTTGGCAAAATACAGCATCCATGCTTGATAAATACCTTCTACAAATAGGGATAGATGGAATATGCCTCAACATCATAAAGGCTATTTATGAAAAACCCATAGCTAAAATCATCCTCAATGGAGAAAAACTGAGAAAATTTCCCCTATGGTCAGGAACAAGACAAGAATGTCCAGTCTCACCATTACTATTTAACATACTACTGGAAGTCTTAGCTTCAGCAATCAGATAACAAAATGAAAGAAAATGGATCCAGATTGGCAAGGAAGTATTCAAGCTTTCACTCTTCACAGAAATCATAATACTCTGTGTAGAAAACCTGAAAGATTCCACCCCAAAATTGCTAGAACTAACACATGAATTCAGAAAAGTTGCAGATTGTTAAATCAACGTAGAAAAATCTGTTGCATTTGTATACACGAATAATGAGGCAGGAAAAAAAAAAAGAAACAAGGAATCAACCCTGTTTGCAATTGCACCAAAACCAATAAGATACCTAGGAATAAACCTAACTAAAGAGGAAAAAGTTCTGCACTCTCATTGATAACTATAGAACACTTATAAAGAAATTGAGGATACAAAGAAATGGGAAAGCATTCCATGCTCATGGATTGGAAGAACAAATATTGTTCAAATGTCTATCCTCCCCAAAGCAATCTATAATTTAATACAATCCCTATCAAAATACCACCAGCATTTTTCACAGAGGTAAAACAAACAATCCTAAAATTTGTATGGAACCACAGAAGACCCCAAATAGCCAAAGAAACTCTGAAAAACAAAAAAACTGAAGGCATCACAATTCCAGATTTCAAGCTGTATTACAAAGCTGTAGTCATCAAGACAGTATGGTACTGGCACAAAAGCAGACACATAGATCAATGGAACAGAATAGAAAATTCAGAAATGGACCCACAACTATATGGTCAACTAATTTTTGACAAATCAGGAATTAATATCCAATGGAAAAAAAGATAGTCTCTGTAACAAATGGTGTTGGGAACACTGAACAGCAACAGGAAGAAGAATTAAGTGGGACAACTTTCTTACACCATACATAAAAGGAAATTCAAAATGGATGAAAGACCTAAATTTGAGATAGGAACCCATCAAAATCCATAACAACCTCTTACTGTACACACTGCTGGAGGCAAGGGAAACAAAAGCAAACATGAACTACTGGGAGTTCATCAAGATAAAAACCTTCTGCACAGGGAAGGAAACAACCAACCAAAGTAAAAGACAATCTACAGAATGGGAGAAGATATTTGCAAATGACATATCTGATAAAGGATTAGTTTCCCAAATCTATAAAGAACTTAGCAAACTCCACACCCAAAAAGCAAATAACCCAGTTAATAAATGGGCAGAAGACATGACTTTAGAAAACACTTTTCTAAAGAAGACATCCAGATGGCTAACAGACATGTGAAAATATGCTAACGTCATGAGAAAGAATGAAATCCTGCCATCTGCAGCAACGTGGATGGAACTGGAAGGTATTATGCTAAGTGAAATAAGTCAGTCAGAGAGAGACAGATATATGTTTTCACTGATATGTGGAACTTCAGAAACTTAACAGAAGACCATGGGGGAAGGGAAGGGGAAAATATAGTCACAGAGATGGAGGGAGGCAAACCATAAGTGACTCTTAAATACAGAGAACAAACTGCGGATTTATAGGGGGCAGGGGAGAGGGGAAAATGGTGATGGGCTTTGAGGAGGGCACTTGTTGGGATGAGCAGTGGGTGATGTATGTAAGTGATGAACCGTGGGAATCTACCCCCAAAACCAAGAGCACACGGTATACACTGTATGTTAGCCAACCTGACAATAAATTATATTAAAAATAAATAAATAAACACAAATGTTAAAAAAAATGGAAGAAAATATGCTCACATTTTGCTGCCAGTATGTCTGAAATGAACAGCACAGGAAATAACAGATGTTGTCAAGTATGTGGAGAAGGGGGAACCCTCTTGCAGTGTTGGTGGGAATGTAAACTGGTGTAGCCACTCTGGAGAACAGTGTGGAGGTTCCTCAGAAAACTAGTAATAGAAATATCCTATGGTCCAGCAATTACACTATCATGTATTTACCCAAAGGGTACAAAAAGACATATTTGTAGGTATACATTCACCACAATGTTTATAGCAGCATTATCAATAACAGCTAAACTATGGAGAGAGCCCCAATGTCCATCGACCAATGAATGGATAAAGAAGAGGTGATATATATATATGTGTGTGTGTGTGTATATATATACATACATATATATATATATATGTATATATATATATGTATATATATATATAGGAATATTACTCAGCTATCAAAAAGAATGAAATCTTCCCATTTACAACAACATGGATGGAACTAGAATTTTTATGCTAAGCAAAATAAACCAATCAGAGAAAGACAAATATCATATGATTTCAATCATATGTGGAATTTTTTAATGTTTATTTACTTTTGAGTGTGAGACAGACAGAGTGCCAGTGGGGGAGTGGGAGAGAGAGAGGGAGACACAGAATCTGAAGCAGGCTCCAGGCTCTGAGCTATCCGCACAAAGCTGGATGCGGGACTCAAACTCACAAACAGTGAGATCATGACCTGAGCACAAGTCAGACGCCCAACTGACTGAATCATCCAGGAGACGCTCATATGTGGAATTTAAGAAACAAAACAGATGAACATATGGGAAGCAGAAAAAACAAAGAGGAGAGAGGGAAGCAAACCACAAGAGACTCTTAATGATAGAGAATAGACTGAGGGTTGATGGAGGGAGGTGGGTGGAGATTGGCTAAATGGGTGATGGGCATTAAGGAGGGCACTTGTTATGATGAGCACTGGGTGTTTTATGTAAGTGATGAATCACTGAATTCTACTCCTGATATCAATATCGTACTGTATGTTAACTAACTAAAATTTAAGTAAAAAGTTAAAAAAAAAAAGAGTGGGTTCTTCATTAGCTACAGTTCTGTTGTTTTCCTGAATATACTCACATTGGCTTTCAAAGTCAGGCCTTTTAGGGGCTCATCTCTCCTGTGCAGACCCCAGGGTTTAGTGCTTGGTGTGGGGCACAGACACTTGCTTTTCAGCGAAATTTTGTATTTTTGAAGTCCCAGTATATTTTGAATTCTCATATCTGGAAGGGGGCAGGTTTGCTTTTGGTTTTGTCTTTGTTTTTGTTTTTGGCAAGAGTGTCTCTGCCTCTCTTACCTGTTTTCATGCTGTCCTTTTATTGTTTGTTGTGCAGGCTGAAGTCTTTTTCAGAGAACATTATCCTGTATATAGTTGTAAATTTGTTGTGTCCATGAAAGGAGACAAGTTCAGGATGTCGGTAAGCTGGTACCTTGAACCAGACTCCCAAAACCATCTTGATTACCTTTGCTTTGCAGGATGTTTTTGAAATTGGGAATTGGGGGTCCTACTACTTTGGCCTCCTTTTTTAAGATTGGTTAATCTAAGTCCCTTGACTTTTCCTATGAGTTTAGAATCAGTTTGTCAGTTCTTACAAAGGAGCTATTTAAGTATCTGATAGGGATTGTGTTGAACCTATAGATGAATTTGAGGAACATTGCCACCTTGACAATATTAAGTCTTCTGACTGTGAACATGTTTCCATTTACTTAGATGTTTTTAAATTTTATTCAATAATGCCTTGTAGCTTTCAGAGTATAAGTTTTGCACTTCTTTTGTTCAATGTATTCCTAGTATTTAACTCATTTTGGTGCTATTATAAATGGAGTTGTTTTCTTAATTTCATTGTTGGATTGTTTATTGAAAGTATATGGACATATAACCGATTTTTCAGGTATTGACCTCATATCCTACAATGTTGCTGAACTTGTCTGTTTGTTCTAATAGTTGATGCCCTAGGATTTTCTATGTACAAGATCATGTCATCTGTGTACGAACAGAAATAATTTTACTTCTTTTTTCCCCAACTAGGATGCACTTTATCTTATTTTCTTGCTATAGAATCTCCAGCACAATGTTTAATGGAAGTGGTGAGAGTGGACATCCTTTTCGTGTTGCTGATGGAAAGAGAAAAACAACCAGTATTTCACCATTAAGTACGTAACATGTTAGCTTAAGGGTTTTCATAAATGCTTTTAATCAGATTGAGAAAATTCCCTTCTGTTACCAGTTTGGTGGGTTTTTATCATGAAAGGGTGTCAGATTTTGTCAAATGCTTCTTGCCCATCTGTTGAGATAGCAGGTGGCTTTTGTATTTTATTATAGAAATATGGTATATTGCATTGTTGATATGGATGTTAAACCAATATTGCATTCCTGGAATAAATTTCACTTGGTCATGGAGTATAGCTTTTTTTATATGTTGCTGGATTTGATTTGCTACGTTTTGTTGAATTTTTCCATGTCTATATTCATAAGAGATATTAGCCTGAATTTTCTTTTCTTGTGATATCTTTGTCTGGTTTTGGTCTCTGAATAATACTAGCCTCATAGAGGGAGTTGGGTTCCCTCCTCTCCTTTTTGGAAGGTTTTGTAAAGAGCTGTTATTATTTCTTTAAACATTTGGTATAATTCACAGGTGAAGCATTTGGAACTGGGGTAGCATTTTTTGTGGGGTAGATTTTGACAATAGACTCAATCTTCTACCTCATTATAGGTATATTCAGATAGTCCATTTCTTCTGAGTCAGCGTTTGTACTTTGTGTCTATTAATTTGCCTATTTTATCTAAGTAAGCTAATTTTTGGCATAATTGTTCATCATAATCTCATATAATTCTCATATAATTCTCTTTATTTCAGTATGGTCAGTCATAAAATTCCCTCTTTCATTGCTGACTTTAATAATTTGAGTTTTCTCTTTCTCTCTGTCTCTCTCTCTCCCTTGTTAGTGAGTCTAGTTGAAAATTTGTCTGTTTTGTTGATCTTTCAAAGGATCACATTTAATTTAGTTAGTTTTATATATTGTTATTTTATTCTCTTTTCTGTTTTTCATTCATCTCCACTCTAATCTTTCCTTTTTCCTTCCTTTTGCTTGCTTTTGGTTTAGTTTGCTCCTCTTTTCTCTTTGACTTAATGTGGAAATGTAGGTAATTGATTTGATATGTTTCTTTTTAAAAATGTTTATTTATTTATTTTGAGAGGGGAGTAGAAAGAGAGGGAGAGAGAGAATCCCAAGCAGGCATCATGCTCAGTATGGAGCCCAACCCAGGGCTCGATCCCATGACCGTGAGATCATGACCTGAATCACAATCAAGAGTGGGACACTCAACCAACTGAGCCACCCAGACACCCCACTCGGTCTTCACTTTTATTAATCTTAAACTATTCTGTGATTCCCACTGTGATATCTCATTTATCCTTTGATTATGTAGAAGTGTGTTGTTTAATTCTGCATATTGTGAGTTTCCCAAATTTCTTCCAGTTATTGACTGATTTCTAGTATCATGCCACTGTGATAAGAGAACATATTATGCACTATTTACATCCTTTTAAATTCGTTGAGTTTTGTTTTATGGCCTAGCATATGGTTTATCCTCAAGAAACCTCCACATGCATTTGAAAAGAATGTATATTCTGTTGATGGTTGGAATGTTCAATAAATGTCAAATTTCTGCTATTGGTTTATAGTGTGATTCAAGCCTTCTTTATGTTTATTTGTCTCTGCATAGATGTTCTTTCCATTATGGAAAGTGATATATTTCAGTTTTTGACTATTACTGTTGTATTGCCTATTTCTCAGTTTCTGTCTGTTTTGTTTTCATGTATTTGGTGCTGAGGTATTAGGTGAATATATATTCAGAATTGTTTCCTCCTTCTGATAATTTGACCCTTTTATCATTATAAAATGTTGCTGTTTATCTTTACTATAATTTTTTAAATGTTTATTTGTGTGTGTGTGTGTGTGTGTGTGTGTCTGTGTGTGTGTGTGTGTGAGAGAGAGAGAGAGAGAGAGAGAGAGAGAGAGAGAGCCTGGGGGAAGGCAGAGAGAGAGGGGGACAGAGGATCCGAAATGGGCTCCCTTGCTGATGGCAGAGAGCCCAGTGCAGGGCTCAAACCCAAGAACCATGAGATCATGACCTGAGCTGAAGCCGGATGCTTAATCAAATGAGCCACCCAGGCACCCCTTTACTAGCATTATTTATTTATTTATTTGTTTATTTATTTATTTAATTTATTTATTTAAAAGTTTATTTATTTATTTTGAGAGAGACAGAGACACTGTGAGTGGGGGTGGGGTAGACAGACAGGGAGAAAGAGAAAATCCCAAGCAGGCTCCACACTGCCAGTTGCAGAACCATTTCTTTAATTTTATACTATTTGTAATTGAATCTCAAGTGTGTCTACTCTAGACAACATAGTTGGATCTTGTTTATTTTCAGTCCAACCATCTACACTTTCATTGACTTATTTAAGACATTTACATGAAATGCTAATATTGACATAGATGGATTTATGATGTCATTTTACTTTTTGTTTTCCGTGTTTCCACTCATTCCTCTTTTACTGATAATCATTTATTAAGTGAATATTTCATGTTGTAATATGTTAATTGTATAATAATAAAATCTATTTTGTAGTTATTTTCTTAAGGGTGTTTTCTTTTCCCATTTTTTCTACATTTTCAGTTTTGTGATTTTTTTCTTTATGTCATATATATAATATTTAGTCACATAACATATATTTATATATATTTTTTTAATTTTTTTTAACGTTTATTTATTTTGGGGACAGAGAGAGACAGAGCATGAACAGGGGAGGGGCAGAGAGAGAGGGAGACACAGAATCCGAAGCAGGCTCCAGGCTCTGAGCCATCAGCCCAGAGCCCAACGCGGGGCTCGAACTCACGGACCGGGAGATCGTGACCTGAGCTGAAGTCGGATGCTTAACCGACTGAGCCACCCAGGCGCCCCTATATATTTATATCATATCCTGGTCATGTTATATTTTATGTCCTATGAGTGCAATATTGAAGTTTTATGACCTCCTTTTTACCACCTATAGTCTCTAAAGTTACTCAATCATAGTCTTTTTCCCATTTATACTTTACATTTCATGCTACGAGTTGCTCTTTTTCTTTGTGCAATTCTTTGTGTACATTTTTTGACACATTGGATAAATGTAGATTTCTCTAGAGAAATTTGTTTCTCTCTTATAAATTTGAGTCAATATCAATCCAGGACAATTATAAACTAAAGTAATGACTTGAAGGTATTTTGGTCCAAAATAGCAAACGAAATTTGGACTACAAATCACAGAAGTGTTAGTCTGTCATTGCAAATTCTTTGAAATAGCTGTTTGCTTACTTTGTGCTAGTTCAAAGAAAATCTCCTTACAATAATATCTTCTTGTATTTCAAGATAGAGCCAATCTGATGTGTCACCCTTTTTTGAGGATATGAATCTATGTATCTTAGGTTCCCATATTTTCAGGGAGGGGATGTTTCTCATGCTCCTCACATGAATAAACTCTGAGCATTATTTCCTGTCTATTCAGTTCATGAGCCTGAGAAGCAAGCTAAGATTTTCTAGATTTGAAATACACCTTAAGTATCAGAGCAACCATCATCCCTGGCTTTTTGCCCATTATTATATTTTGGCCTAAATGATTATTCTCTTGATTTTTGGCCTAAATGATGATTCTCTTGATGTGATATATATATACACATCACCCAAATATATGTATAAAATATATACATATATATATAATACACACACACATATATACATATATATGTGTGTACATATATATATATATAATAATTATTAGTTGTTTTTATAGGAAGAGGCAGTCTTAAAACTTAGTCTACTGTGTTATTGGAAGAGGATCTCCATTCACAATTGTTTCATTTCTGCAATTTATCCAGCACCAGAGGAGGTGGTAGAATACAAGTCTACCTAAACCAATGGTGATCTGTGTCTTCCGTGAGCCAGCACTGGTCTGTGAATGTGCATCAGCCCACAAACAGATAGAGACAGAAATGAAAGTGAAAGCTTATCCTGTCTCAGACTGGTAATCAACACAAAAATAAGCCTGTATATCAAGTCATTGGATCTGCTAAAAACAGTTTGATTACTAGCTGTTCGTGGACCAGACGTGGAGGAGCACAGTGTTTAACCTGGAAAGATTTTTTAGACTTTTGTGAGGGTCACATAAAATCTGGTAAATTCTGGATACTGTCCCCAAGACATATGGGCATGTACAAAGAAATATGAAGTGTCAGTGTATGTATAAGGATCATCTGAAGTGTTACAGATCTGGGTTACTTAATCCTAGGAAGAGACAAAGGCTGGAGAAGACATTTTGAACAATCACTTCATCACCCAACAGTGCTACTCCACTTACTTGTGAGTACAACGGGAGTAGACAAAAGCTGGATCCCATAACAACTATCAAGGGGAAAAGTTGAAAGATGCCATTTTTTAATCACTCCTTCCTCCAATCTGACCTGAGTGCCTACAATGTATCATATCAAGTTGTAGTCTCAAATCACTCCTCCAAATATTGCAGTTTGTCATTCTTTTCCAATTCCAGGCCCCCAGTTTCCATGCCCAGAACTAGTACCCTCTTCCCACATAAAAGATTTCCACGTTTAAAAATCGTGATGGAGGGCAGAGACCATGGAGAGGAGAACCCATTTTGCCAGTCTTGCATTGGACATGTCATGAAACTTCACAGTCACGTGACCACCTGCCAGACTCTGCCTCAGGGCATGGGACAGATAGGCTGGGACCACACTACATGGCATTTGGCACAGGTTTTTGAGTGACAGTGGTGTCATGCAGTTGCAAGGGGCAGCAGCAACAGCAGTCTCAGCCTCCGGATCCAGTGTCCTATGTCAGGGGATTCTGTTGTGAGGGTGGCATCTTTACCTAGGAGCAGGGCCCTGGCTATATGTGAGCCTCCCCCTCGGGTCCATTGTGGATTCTGTTCCCGTCTGTGTAGCCTCAAGCCTGGTTTGTGACTTTCCTTGAAATAGAACAAGGCCCCACATTCTCTCTCATCCCAGTCTCTGTAACTGTGCACATGTATCACAAAGAGGCAGAAGTCGATGTAGGCAATAGCTTCAGAGAGCATGATTTCAGACTTTTTTTCCAGTTTTACTGAGATATAACTGACATACACCATTGTGTCAGTTTAAGGCTACAGTCTCTTGATTTGATACATTTCTATGCTGCAAAATGCTTACAACCAAAGCATTAGCCTAGACCTGCACCTTGTCACATAGTTACCATTTCCTTTTGTGTGGTGCAAACATTTAAGATCTACACTCTTGTTATCTCAGAGATTTTATGTTGAGCTGATAACCACTTCCTCAATCTGCCACCTGGCTCTGCCCATGGGAGAGAAAATATGTATCTCCCAGCAGGTCTTATTTTTCTTCCTAGAAAAAACAACAATTTTTAAATGTGGATGTAAGACCCCTTCCCACAATGAGGGCTCTCATCAATGACCTCACTGCATCTCTATCTGGTGGAACCCCAGGATTGCTTGTGGGTTTGTTACAAAATGCTCAGGCCTCTCCCCATCTACCATGTTAGAGCGTTGGGCGTGGACCCAGGAATCTTAATAAGCCCCACAGGAGAGGCAGAGGCACAGCCATGTGGGAATCCTGCTTTATGTGCTTGGTGCTCAGTGTGTGATCTGAAGACCAGAAGCAGCACCAAACTTGTTATAAACCCAGAATCTCACACTCTACTCCAGACTGTCTAGCTCTTCCTCAGTCCAGGAAATTCCTGTGCACACTGAAGCCTGGGTCTCCCTGGAGTGTGTGCCTTCTAGGTGCAGAACCAGAACTGTGCAGTGTGCTCTAGGTTTGCTCTGATCTGCTTGCTTAGTGCTGACAAGTCCAGGGTTTGGTCCTGTTCCTCTCTCTTCTATGGCCATCATCCCCTTGGTGACCTCATCTATGCTAAAGGCTCTAAACATCATTTATATGGTGTCACCTCCATATCTATTCCTCCAACCTAGATATTTCTCCCACCCTGCACTCTATATCCAGCTGCTAACTTCGCTTGTATTTCTAATAATCTCAGATTCCACACTCCTAAATTGTGTGCCTGTGACGCAGCTTCCCTAAATGTCCTGCTTCCAGAGTCCTCCCTGTTTCCATGGAAGGCACTCCTCATTTCTACCTGCAGTCTGAAGCATTGGATGCCGTCCCTGATTCCTCCTTCTCACAACCCAGAATTAATACATTAGGAAATGCTGTAAAGTCCATCTTTAAATGTATCCAGGACACACACACACACACACACACACACACACACACACTAACTGGAGCACAGTCACTTCCTATTATTTTCTCTCTTCAACCCCCACATAAATCCGACATCCCCCTCCTGGAACACTGTACTAGATTCCCACAGCTTCCCTTCTGGTCACTTGCCCTTCACCTCTCGATTCTGCACGGCAACAAATGCTTCCAAAGAGTAGTCCCAGGTGGACCATCTGATCTAAACCATCTGGTGGCTCCGCATCTCAGAGAAAACTGAAAACCCTTCTAATCCTAAGGTCTAGACATCTGACCGCATTTCACATGCTCTCTGCTCCAGCCACAGTGGTCTCTCACCCTTCCTTGAACACAGGACATACTCCTGCCCTAGTGAATGTGCCTGGAGGTTCTCCTGCCTGGAAAGAACTCCCTGAGACATGCTCTTCAACAACTCCTTGTGTCCCACACATCTCTCAGAGGTGAGCTTCCCAGTGAGGCTCACACTTACCACCCTAGTAAAGTAGCCACCTTCCCTGTCCCCACACAGGTAACTCTCTGGGTCAACTTCCTCAAAGCACCTACCAATTTCCAATTTAAACACTTCCCTTATTTACCACATTTATACAATATACAGTTGACTCTGAATTACACTAGTTGGAACTGTGCACATCCACTGATATGTGGACTTTTTTTTTACAATAAGTACTGCCAGTGAAGTTTCTCTTATGTTTTCTATTTTCTCCAGCTTAATTTATTGTAAGAATACATGTACATATACATGTAATGTACAAAATATGTGTTAAATGACTGTTCATGTTTTCAGTAAGACTTCTTAGCAACAGTAGGTTATTAGTAGTAGTAGTTAAGTTTCAGGAGAGTCGAAAGTTACACTTGGAATTCTGACTGCACAATGGGGTCATTGCCTTCAGTCCCCACATTGTTCCAGGGTCAAGTGGAGTCTGTCCCTCACCCCTAGGACATATTCTCCACAAGACCAGCACGTTTGCCTCTTCTTAGTCACTGAGGTGTCCTAGATGAAAAAAATAGCAGGTCCTGTACGTGGCACACGGCATTATCAGTGGAACGATTGGTCAGCGGAGAGGACCTCTGTCTTCTGGATGAGTCTCAGGCACAGCCCGTCCGTGGCAGCTCCCGCACAAAGTGCCCCCACCTCACCATCAGTGCCACCTCTACTTTTCCCCCAGGGCTGCTCCTCCTTCCCTTTTTCTGCTGAGCTCCCCCCTCCCACAGCGTTTCCCCTGCACAGCACAGCACAGCACAGCACAGAATTACAGTTCTGTCTTCAGAAACACTGTACTTAGGCTCTAGTGGGCCCTTTCTCCACAACCAAATAGAAGTTTACATTAGACCCTGCTTTATAAATCCATGAACTTGGATGGGAGCCACACCAGCATCACTAAACTAAGGGCAGGGAAAGGGCATAGAGAGGGAGGGAAGGTAGAAACTAACTGAAGTTGAAAAAGGATGAGAAACTCTCAGATTCCTCTCTACCTCCAGAATCTAAAGAATAATCCAGAAGACAGCTCTAGAGGGAGGAGAAGGGAAGGATGACTGAAAATTCATCTCTCCAAACCCCAGAGACTCCTGTGTGCAGAGCACACCTAGGTCTGTGGGAATGTCAGTCGAAAAGACTCTTGGTGATGTAACTGCCAGGGTCACCTGGGAAGAATGAGACAGGAACTCGGACACAAGAGCAAGAACAGGCCTGATGCTCCACAGAAACAGGGTAAAAAAAAACACCCAAAAGATGGGGCTGAGGGCTCAACCCAGGATGGAGCCTGGGCTGACCCAGTCACAGGAATCATTTGCTGCCCAAGGTCCTGGTGACAGGTGACATCCAAGCCCCTATGATCACAGGTCCTGGTGAGACAAGTATCCACAGAAGGGACAAGGACAAGGAGCAGAGACATGACCCAGCTGAGGAGTGAGCACGTCACACCAATGGTGCTTGAGCACCAACTGGACACAGGCCCTGTCCCCGCTCGGCTCCTCACAGTTCTCTCCTGTCCCCACCTGCACCAGACTCAGTACAGCAAAAACACAGGTTCTGAAGGTTCTCAGTGCTTTCATTTCTTTTCTACTTCAACTTTACAAATCCTCTCTTTTATTATCTCATCATCCCCACATGCCAAGAATTACAAAACACAATTCATATCTGGATTCTCATTTTCAGTGGGGAAGTAAGGCAACAATACTCTGACCAACATGAAATGAAGACGGGGATGGAGACGGTCCAGCCCTACCTCTGCTGGAATAAGAAAGCAGATCAGAAAGGGAACAGGAATCAGTATGGGGAGGGGTCATGGTGGGCGGGGGGGGGGGGGGCAGTCTCCTGTGTCCTCACAATATGCTAATGGGAACGCAGACACATTCTGACACCATCTGCAGGAAGTCAGGGGATCTCGATGTCACTAAGTGGGGGTGTGAACAGATCCTGCATCGCTCAGTGCACCACAGGCAGTGGGTCTCACACTGTGGAAAAAATTAATCATTAACAGATTTAAGTCAGTCACATAAGAGCCAATTTCTCAACAGCCCCCCGCATGTCAAAGTATCCTTAGTGCCCCCACCCCTCCTCGCTTCAGGCCGTCCAGAGTCTTACCTTTAGGAGCCATTAGAAACGAATCAGAGCCCTAGGCGCTGTTATCACCTGGGGTAGAACAAACAGGACGTGATCAGAACCACAGGAGATGAGACTAAAGGAGGAGCTTATAGTGGCGGGGGGGGGGGGGGGGGGGATCCCCCCCACCCTGGGAGGGTGTCGCAGGGACCTCCCTATGAGGTCCTGTCTACACTATCCCAGGGTTTCAGGGATCATCCTCTCCATACTTACGTGCAGCGTGAGAGTAGCTCGGTCCTTTTCCTCCTGTGGGAAGAAAATATCATGTTAGAGACCTGGGACAAGTGGACCATGGGATCCTAGAGCAACCTCCTAGTCCTGGTCCAAAATGAAGTTTCCAGAGTTCTGACTAAACACCTAGGACAGGATTGGGACACATCAAGAAAGAGTTGTGGGGTCACAGGACCACCTGACTTGCTGGAGGTCTGTCCTGAACAGGGACCTTCCTCTCTGTCCTGTCACTGCTAGGAATCAGGTCCCCATCAGCAGAACTACCAAGTGAAAATCTGTCCTTCATTTTCCAAGTGCTTTGCTACAGAGTGAATGTTAGTAATGGCTCCAGAGTGGGCAGCTACATGTGTGCGGATGGTATTTCCCAGGAACCAGGCAGGACAAGGTGCTACCTACGAAACTCCCCAAGGGGACTAGAGACTCAGATCCCCCCACTCTGTTCCTACCTGAGAACTTCTTCCTCCAGATCACAGCTCCAACCACCACAATGACCACAAGGACAACCACAGCAACAATGCTGGGGATGCACCACATGGGGATGGAGGGCTGAGAGGATGGCTCTGGAAAGGGAAGGAAGGTGAGGGGCAGAGACATCCAGCTTCAGTCATGACTCTGTGAAATTCTCCAGAAGGGCCCTGCTTTCCCTGACACGGGGCTCTACCCCAAACCCTCCTTACCCCATCTCAGGGTGATGGGTTTGGGCAGCCCCTCGTGCTGCACATGGCACATGTATCTCTGCTCCTCTCCAGAAGGCACCACCACAGCCGCCCACTTCTGGAAGGTCCCATCTCCCGCAGGCCTGGTCTCCACAAGCTCTGCGTCCTGGGTGTGGTCCTGCCCATCACGCTGCCAGGTCAGGGTGATCTCCGCAGGGTAGAAGCCCAGGGCCCAGCACCTCAGGGTCACCTCACGGTCAGAGATCTGGTGGCGGGTCACGTGTGTTTTGGGAGATTCTGAGGAAGAAGAAACAGAGAATCCACACTGTGGTTTAGCTTTATGGGCCACTGAAACTGCATCCACATGACCATCCTGAGGTAGACAGGACCACTGTTTGGATGGAAGAAACAAAACCCAGAGAGAAGTCTAGCCTTTGGGATCTCCTGATCCTTGTTAAGTTCTGGAATCAGGGAGAGAGCCCGGGTGGGAGGCTGCAGATCTAAAGTGGGGAACACACTGTGGTCCTGACTGTGGTGGAGGGTGAATGACTCAGAATACCCAGACTCAGATCTCCAAACATGTTCTCAGGGAGAACAAGGCCTTGAGAGGGAAGGTCAGGGTTCACAAGGTGGCTGCCAGGGTCAGAGGGAACTGCTGATGGGTTATTTCAGGGATGGTCTCAACCTGAGTCCCTGCTGGGAACAGTGGATTCCGTCTGTCCTTGAGAGAAAAGCGCCCTCTAGGTGAGTCACTCTAGCAGGAATATGAACACCGAGGCGGATGTCCCTCTTCCCACCCGTGGGAGGGGCGCTGTTCTGACACTGAGTCCATTTTTCCTTCCTCGTGGGAAGCCAGCCCCAGTGGAGGGGCCATCGGGGAGGCCCAGCGGTCCCGGTACCTGCGCGCAGCAACGTCTCCTTCCCCATCTCCAGGTATTTGGGGAGCCCCTCCACGCATGTGCCCTCCAGGTAGTTCCTCCAGCGCTCCGCCTCATCGGCCACCTCCCACTTGCGGCGTGTGATCGGCGCCGCGGTGTCCGCCGCGGTCCAGGAGCGCAAGTCCTCGTTCAGGGCGATGTAATCCTCGCCGTCGTAGGCGTCCTGACTGTACCTGCGGAGGAGGCGGCCGTCAGGCCCGATGTCACAGCCATGCATTCTCTGGATGCTGTGTGACCCTGTCCCCGCCCCGCCCCCAGAACAGCAGTGATTAAGGTGAAACCGAAAGTAAACCCGCCTAAAAGCTCGTGCGGGCTCTTCTCGGTGTCGGGGGACAGGGGTCCTGTGACCTCGCCGCTGTGCTCAGACCCAGAGACTCGGGGCGACCCCAGCCCGTCCGTAGGGATGGGGGTAGTGCCCTGGACTCGGGTCCGCTCACCCGACACGGTCTGATTGTAGTAGCCGCGCAGGTTGTTCAGGCTCAGTCGGAAAGTCTGGGCGTGGTCCTTGACCATCCGCGTCTGCTCGTCCCAATACTCCGGCCCCTCCTGCTCCATCCACGGCGCCCGCGGCTCTTCCCTGGGATTTGGGGCGTCGCTGTCGAACCGCACGAACTGCGTGTCGTCCACGTAGCCCACGGAGATGAAGCGGGGCTCCCCGCGGCCGGGCCGGGACACCGCGGTGTAGAAATACCTCAGGGAGTGGGAGCCTGCGGGCGCGGAGGAGCTGAGACCCCGCCGGACCCTCCTCCCCGCGCGGGGCCCGGGTGCCAGGGGGAGGCGGCCAGGAGGGCAGGGGGAGGGGGACCCGAGTTGGGGAGAGCAGGGCGGAGTCCGGGAGGGGTCGGGGAGGGCAGGCTAGGGCGGGCTTGGAGGCGGGTGGGGGTCTGGGGTGGGGGCGGAGGACAGGCACCTTCCCTGTGGGTCCCGCGTCCCCGCTGGGCGGTCTCCTCGCTCCTGCCCCGCAGAGGCCCTTTACTCCTGACCCCGCACTCACCCGCCCAGGTCTGGGTCACGGCCAGGGCCTCCGACAGCAGCAGGAGGAGGGTTCGGGGCATGACGAACCCCATCCTCGGCATCCGGAGAGAATGTGAGTCGCAGCTGGTACCAGGGGCGGGTGCTGAGACTTTATGACCCGGAACCGCGGTGCCGCTGATTGGCTTCTCCGGAAACTGGACACTAATAGTGTGAACCAGGGCTGCATCATTAGTATCCAGGCAGAAGGAGCTGACACAGGTCGTGACCTGGAGAAGTGAAACCAGGGCAGTTGGGGGCTCCCCACCACTGGGCTTCCCCGTCCCCGACACTAACCGGGGGCAGAGACCCTGAGAAGCAGGCCGGGACCTGGGACTTGGCCTGGACGCCTCACCTACTGCACAGAACTCTCTTTGTCACACTGTCTCCCCGAGTCTTGGTCCAGGAGCTGTTATTCTCCAACATTTTGTTCTCAGGATATCTATAGAGTCTTACAAATTAGTGAGAATCCCAGGGATAATTGTGTGTCTGTGGGTTATATCTATCCATATTTACCATAGTAGGAACAAAACAGAATTAAATATTTATTAATTCATTTACCATCATATGAAAACAGCAATATGTTTTTTTATGAAAAATAATTTTTCCAAATAAACAAGGCAGTGAAAAGAGTGGATTTTGCTTTATTTTACATTCTTGCAAGTCACTTTCTTGTCTGTCTCATTAGAAGACCACTAGATGTTCAGATTTGCTTCTGCATCTATTGTGTTGTTTTGGCTGAAGTATATGAAGAAAATTTACGTCCTTGACCAAATATAGGAGAATAGTATGTTTCATATCGTTTTCAGATAATTATGGGTATTCGTCTTTGATCTATATTAAAACTACACAAGTTGTACTTTCTCTGAGGTTATTTGAAACTGGAACCTGAACCGGTATCATTGACTGTCTCCTTCTGTGTTACATTCAATCCATAGGCCCATCTACACATGGAATGGATCTTGTGCTAATGCACAATTGTTTTTAAGTAATGTGTTGTGTGTTGTTTCACTTAGTAATATAGGTGTTCTGGCGTTGATTAGAGTGGAATCGAATTATCACAAAGTCATTTGTTTTGGGGTGCCTGCCTGGCTCAGTTCGTTAAGCATCCAGCTTCGGCTCATGTCATGATCCTGTGGTTCATGAGTTCTAGCCCCTCATCAGCTGTGCTAACAGCTCGGAGCCTGGAGCCTGCTGAGGATTCTGTCTCCCTTTCTCTCTGCCACACCCCCGCTTGCACTCTGTCTTTCTCTTCCTCTAGAAAATGAATAAACATTAAAAAAAAATTTAAAGAAAGTCGTTTGTTTTAATATTACCACAAATCCCAACTGAAAAGGTGGTCAGTACCGAGAAGCTGTCAAGATTTTGGGTGGATCATAGGTTAAATGGGATGGGCTACATTGGGTGATGGGTACTAAGCAGGGACTTGTTGTGATGAGCGCTGAGTGTTGTATGTAAGTGATGAATCACTCTTGAAACTAATAATACACAGTATGTTAACTAACTGGAATTTAAATAAAAACTTGAGGGGGAAAAAAGGGTAAAAAAGCAGCGATAGCTCACATTAACCAGCATAGGGAGATGTTTAATATTTTGTGGGTTGTACAGTGCCTTGTTTTTGTCTGTAATTAGACAAAGTAATGTCATGGTTTCACAGTGTCCTTGTATGTTGATGTTCTGTGAGATGACTGGCTCATGTTCCACAGGATTATAATATGGCCCAGTGGTGTCATTGTCAGACCAGTTCCTGATGTGGGGGCTGCTGTTTCTTCTGTCTTCAATTCTGTGTTTTAAAATAGATACAACCAAATAATAATAATTAAAGAATTTGTGTTTTGGGAGCCTGGGTGGCTCAGTCGGTTAACGGTCGGACTCCTGATCTCATGGTTTGTGAGATGGAGCCCTGTGTCAGGCTCTGTGCTGACAGTGTAGAGCCTGCTTGGGATTCTCTCTCTTGATCTCTCTGTCTCTGTCTCTACCCCTCCCCTGCTCATACTCATTGTCTCTGTGTCTCACTATAAGTAAAAATAACTTTTTAAAAATCTGGAAGGACTTTTAAATTCTTAAATATCTTTACACATTGGCCCCATTAGTGTTCTTATGTGTTTATTTCTTCTTGTATCACTCCCTGAGGAGAAGCATTCTCTCAGCTTACCGACTGTGTAACTTATTCACACTAAAACTACTCCCAGATTTAGGGTAGGTTTTAGCTTTAATGTTTCATAGCAGGAATATTGTTTGTTCCAGACCCTAGTTCAAGTATTTAGCCCTTTTTCATGGAGTACCTCATTCCTGTCTCCTAACATGTCTGCCAAATTTGGTTACTGGTCTCTATCTTCAGAGGCCAATCTTCTCAGGAAAATCAGCACCAGAGGAGAAAAAGGAAGAGTAAGTTATACTGAGAGCAAAAAAAGAATCATGTAGTGAGGAATAAGAGGGACTTAGTGGGATTCATGCAGAGGGTGTACTTCCTGAAATCTCCCACTCTGGCACATTGTCTCTCTCCCCTCCACACACACACCTTTGGGCCCACATCCCCCTACTCTCCACACACAGGTGAGATCTTTGTGAAATCTGTGCAGTGTTGCATGACCCTGGCCCAGCTCCTGGTGGAGCAGAACTTTCCAGCCATTGCCATCCCCCGAGAGATGTCCCAGGAGGAGAGGTGAGTCAGAGATGCAAAAATGTTTTGTGTCCTTGGGAGAAAATGAGACCACAGGGAGAATGGAATATGAACATTTTTCTAATTGCCTTTCTGACAAAGGCTTTCTTGCTGTCAGTAGTTTAAAGATCTTCGATAAAATCTTGTGGCTGCCAACCTATGTGGCCGAGGCATGGACAGTAGCAGATGAACACTGCCATCAACTACTACCTGCCTGAGGATTCCCACCCCTACCTGCATCGGGTAAACTGCACACTCACACGGGCATCCCAGTGTCCCCTCCCACCCCTTGATTTCCTATGTCTTCATACTGTACACCTTCGTCCCTCCTTTGGGTGTCTTCCTATTTTGGGGTCTTCCCAGTGCTACCCTCTGTCCCCTTCCAGGAGGCCTGTGCAGGCCAGTTGCCCTAAGGGATTGTCCATCACGTTTGTGTAAAGTGAAAACAATGCCAAGATCCTCAGTGATGTACAGGGTCACACTGAGGTCAGTAGTAGTGAGCTGCCTGATGAGATGGGTATTTCCTCCTCCAGTGAGTATTGATCTCATGAAATTGGTTCCTCCAACTCTTCAGAGTCTCCTTGTTCCTTAGAGACTTTGTCTTGAACCATATAGTGCAGGCAATGGTGCCTGATGCCTAATGGGTGCCTGACAAGTTTATGCACCCAGATCTTGATACCTTGTTGGGATGTTGTGTTTATTTCCATGTGGGATCTCTTTCCACTCTCATCCAATTAATTGTCTTTCTTGCACCCCAGCCTCTTCTCTGACCCCACACTCCACACAAAAACCTGCACATTTAGGGGTCTGTGTTTCTGCCAGTCTCACTTAGCCTTTCTATGCCTTATTGTAACTGTATGTTTTATCTGCAGTTGCACGCATGAGAGAGGATGCACCCATTCTCAGAGTCTGATGCACATCTCCCATCCATGAACCAGGAAATCATAGATGACCTAAGCTGAAATCAAAAGTTGGATGCCCAACTGACTGACTCACCCAGGTACCCTTACAGTGTATTCTTCCTAATTAATTTCTTTTAAAAAATATTTTAAATTTGAGTATAGCTGACACACAAGATTACTTGTTTTTTAAGTTTATTTATTTTTGAAATAGATAGAGCATGAGCAGGGCAGGGCAGAAAGAAAGAGGGAGACACAGAATCTGAAGCAGGCTCCAGGCTCTAAGCTGTCTGCACAGAGCCCAACACAAGGCTTGAACTCACAAACCATGAGATCAGGACCTGACCCAAAGTCGGATACTTAACCGACTGAGCCACCCAGGTACCACAAGATTACTTTTATTTCGTGTGTACAACATAGTGACTCAACTTCTGTATACGTTTTTTTCTTTGAGAAAGAGACAGCAAGAGCTGAGAAGAGAGGCAAAGACAGAAAGAGAGAGAGAGAGAGAGAGAGAGAGAGAGAGAGAGACAATCTTGAGCAGGCTCAATCCCTCAGTCCCTGCAGGGATGGATCCCATGACCATGGGATCATGACCTGAGAACCTACTAATCCACCCAGGGGGCTTCACCTTGTATCTACACCATCCTGTGCTCACCACAGTGTAGCTTCCATGTGTCACCACACAATGATGTTACAGTCTCACTGACAATATTCCCTGTCCTGTGCCTTTTATTCCTATGACCTGTTCCTTCCATAACTGGAGCTTGTGTCTCCCACTCCCCTTACCCTGGTGCCCATCCTCCCAACCCCCTTCCCTCTGGCAATCATAAGTTTGTTCTCTGTATTTATGTGTCTTATTCTGCTGTTTGTTTCTTTATTCATTTGTTGTTGTTGTTGTTTTAGACTCCACATATGAGTGAACTCATATGGTACTTGTCTTTCTCAGTCTGATTTATTTCCCTTAGCAGACATTCTACCCTATTTGTCCATCCATGTTGTCACAAGTGGCAGCACATATTTATATGTATGTGTATATACAACACATCTTCCTTAGCCATTTGTCTCTGAGAGCATACAAGTTGGTTAGTGTGGCTTTTGGAAAAACTTCACTCACTGAACATCATCTGGGATGAGGGCGCCTCCTGGTGTCCAGGTCCCTGTCCAGGTGCTGGAGCTGAAGGAGACCCTAGGGATGGTCTGGCTGAGCAGGAGAAAGACAGCTGGGTCTTCTCTCCTTAGTCCTGTGGCCGCACATGGGGTGGAAGGTAAGGGGACACCCCTACTGCTCTGCTCTCAGGTGCATTCTGACTGAGAAGCCTGAGTGGGGTCTGGGCTGTAAGCCAAGTGGAGATGTCTGAGCAGAAGCCTGGGCATCAGTGGGGACAAGATGAGGTTTCTGAGCAGCCCTGGACTCCACAGCGGTCAGGCTCAGGGGTGAGGCAGGATTGCAGGAGAGGAGAGCTCAGGAGCTCGTGCATTGCTGAGGTGTCTGTGTCCCTGTGCGCCTCGTCCTCCAGCCCCATGATAGTGATACAGGAAAAACTGAAAAGTAGAAAAACTTCCTTGGGCTCCTATTTCTATATGTTTCAAAATTCAGTGAAACAAAAATCATTTCTGATTTGGAAATAGCTTCTCAATGTCTACATATGCTCCGTAGCATGGACATGCCCACTCATATTTTGTGAGTTGAAGCCCCACATCAGGCTCTGGGCTGACAACAGTGAGTCTGCTTGGGATTCTGTCTCTCTCCCTCCCTTTCCCTGTCTCTCCCCCCCCCCCCCCCCCCCTCCTTGTGTACCCCCCTTTTCTCCCAATATAAATAAATAAACTAAAAAAAAAAAAAAAAGAATTGGTGTTTTCATTTTTTTGGGTAAATACCCAAGAGTGCAATTATTGGATTATATGACGAATCACTATGTTATAAACCTGAAAGGAATGGAATAGTGTGTGTAAACTGCAATCAAATAATAAGAAAATAAAAAAGAAAAAGACAATTGGAAATATTAGAGAACAGTATGCAAAGGAAGACAAAAATGTCACACACATATATTGGCAATAAATACACATAAACAAAATGAGACGTGGAATAAAAAATGTGAATAAACATTCTGAAAAATATCTCCACAATTTAAATGTACCTGTACTGTGACATAGACATTCTCTTTTAGGAATTTATCCTTTTCTAAAAAATATATTTATTTATTTATTTTGATAAAAAGTGAGAAAGAGTGCATGCAGGAGTGGGGAGAGGAGCAGAGAGAGAGGAGTGAGAGAATCCCAAGCAGTCTGATGCCAAGCTGGATCTCAGGAACCCGGAGATCGTGACCTGAACTGAAATCAATGGTCTGATGCTTAACCGACTGATCCACCCAGGTGCATTTCTTTTAGGAGTTTATCCTAAGGAGATAATCACGTATGTTCTCAAAAATTTATTTGCAAGGGTGCGCCTGGGTG
This sequence comes from Panthera uncia, assembly GCF_023721935.1. Taxonomy (NCBI): domain Eukaryota; kingdom Metazoa; phylum Chordata; class Mammalia; order Carnivora; family Felidae; genus Panthera; species Panthera uncia. The sequence goes on from NW_026057580.1 coordinate 10,994,821, forward strand.
GCTCAGTTGGTTAAGTATCCAACTTCGGCTTAGGTCATGATCTCAAGGTTCTTGATTTCATGCCCTGCGTCAGGCTCTGTGCTGTTAGCTTGGAGACTGGAGCCTGCTTAGGATTCTGTGTCTCTTTCTCTCTCTGCTCCTCCCCCACTCACTATCTCTCAAAAATAAATAAACATTAAAAACTTCAAAACTATATTTTTAGGGATGCTTCTTGAATTGTGGCTTATAAAAACAAAGAATGGAACTATATCTAAGTGCTATAATCAATATGATAACGATAAGTATAAGTAGTGGAATACTTCTCAGGCATTATCCCCATGTGATGTACACAGAGGGTCAAAGTTAATCATCAAAGCAAACCTATGAGCACCCTCTAGGGGATCCCTTTGTACACACAGGGAAAGGGAGACTCAGGGAGGATAAGAAGGTAGTGGAACCAGGGTTCAATCCAGAACGTTTGCACTCAGAGGCTTTGTCGACTTGTCTTTCTTTGGTTCTCTGTCCATCAGGAGGTGGGTATGAGTGTGCACTCCATGCAAGTGAACTGTTGCAATGTTCCAGAGTGTTCTGCAATGGGATGCTGCTAGGTTCAGAGACTAAGAGGACATTAAGAGGCAGTGTGACTTACCTGCACAAATCAAACTAAAGCCCATCATCCCATGTACATCTCAAGGCCTCCAGTGACTCAGGGTCAGCTGACTCCAGATGTAAAATGAAGAACAAGCGTGAGCCCCTGGTGACACGACGCTGGCACTGTCCTGTGGGAGGTGGGCATTAGCAGAAATGACAAGAAAATGTAAGTCACTCCTGAGGTGAGTGTGTGTGGAGAAAGATCAGGATGTCCCGAGGACAGATGACAGGAGACCTAACGGGTCCCCAGTCATTAGAATCAATCATTCTACAGAGTGTAAGAGGCATATGGCATATGGAACAGAATCGGAACCACACACACTGGTGAACAACCCTAGAGGAAGAAAGAGTTCTTGGGAGTTAAAACGATGACTCTAGAAATGAATAATTTAGTCGATAAAGTGGATGATTACATTTGTATTTCCCCAAAGTAGTACAGTTGGGAGGTGAAGGCAGCAGGAGAGAAGACCTGTTTGGTTCTTAAAATTTGTTTCCAAAAATTTCAAGAATATTTCTCAGAGTTGACAGGGAGCAACGCATATGTTGAAAGTCCTACCCAAGTTCTTAACTAGAGTGGATGACAAGAGACCCACACGAAGACACGTCACAATGAAATGTCAGGAGGAGGGTAGAGGAGCAGACACCTCGGAAACTCCAGACACAACAACACAGAACTGGCAGCTGGGAGACATGACCCACGGTCCCCAAATCCCGAGGACAACTGTGTCCAGGACAGAGTCTCTATCCCATCACCGTGGGAATCAGGGTGAGGGTAGCCCAAAGGCACGTCAGGTGTTTAGAGTGTCAGTGTCTACTTTCCACGTTCCCTCCATGGGATACCACTAGGCAAAGGGGAAAATGATGGAGAAAAGCAAAAGGGAGCACATGGGATCCAGGCAACAGGGGGCCAGAAGGAGAGAGGCAGAGGGCACCCAGGCTGAGCTCAGGGGATCCGGCTGTCGGCCCTGCCCCAGGTGTGCAGGCATCCCGTCCACATGGGGCAGGACTGAGGGCTGCAGGATGGGCATCTGCACAGACATGAGGTGGAATAGTGGATGGGCTTGAATAGATTCATGAAGATTTACCCGGGGGAGCTTGGGAAGGATTTAAATGAGAACAACAGACACTAAGCAAATGAAGGATAAGATATGTATTTACTCCGGGAAAATAATAAGATGAGTCAGGAAAGGTAAAGTAATCATAGTCTACTAAATGCTCAGTTGTGAGTAGCATTTCACGGTCATACAAATGCAAACAGTGCACACTGAGCTAATCAAAGTTATAAAATAATTATACGGGGCATATGGGAGAGTATGAAAGAGCAAATTCAGTAAAGATGATGCATAAACCTGAAAACCAGAGAATAGGTGCAAGAAGCAGGTTATTTAGAGGCACAGAAGCAATAATCAGAGAATCAGCTGACACAACTAATGCAGGTGATCTCGGAGATTCAGGATAGGGGGGGCATGGAAGATTGGGGACACCTGACTTGACCTCAAGTACTGCAGAAGTATTAGACTTTTTAAAACTCTGTGTCTATCCATTTGCTAAAGACAACATGGTGGGTGACAAACAGAGTCAGGGAAGTTCTGCACGGAGGCCATAGAGGTGGGGCCGGAGTTAGTGGAGTCATGGAAGCAAGGGTTGGATTTTTATAGGATGATTTTGTTTTGATTTATTTAATGTTGCTTCATACAAATAAGACAGCATGTTCGTATGAGGAATGACTGAGCCTGTAGAGAGGGGAAATGGATGATGCAGGTGCCCAAATGGAGGGGCAGCCTGAGACAGGAGGGGCACTTCCACCATCACTTAGAAGGTGAGGACACAGGTGCCGATGTGGGGGAGGGGAGGGAGGACTGTGCTGTTCTCACCTGAGTCCTTCTTTCTGAGTGAGAAACAAAGGAATTCATCATCTCAGGAAGGGGGGCAGGAAGGGGTGCAGGAGACTGAAGAGGGGGGAGGAAGTGCAAAGCAGCCCTCTCAGGAGGGGGACAGTGAGCTGACTGGGGAAATGGCATCTGGAGACAGCAGGGCTGGGGCCCCTGAGCTCTGTGCTCATTGCCTTAGAGAGAGAGAATTCCAGCACTAGGAGCATCTATAATAGACTAGAAGAAAACGCAACAAAGTAGCTCAGGTGTGAGAATTACCATCCTTTTTAATTCTCATCATTTGCTTTTCTCATTTTATAATTTTTCTACAGGGAATATACATCACATCATATATATTGTACATCATACATACACATCCTAATCAGTTTATACATGTTTCTTTACATTTTAAAAAAGAAGGAGATGGTAGGAAAGTCAGCAGCTCAGGCCACAGAGCTGGGAGGGCTGGGCCTGCTTGTGTGTGCCCTGGGCAGGGGACTCACAGAGACTTTGCTCCATTTCTCAGGACCCCCTTCTCTGGGGGTGGGGGGATGGGGGCAAGCAGTATCTTTGTCTTCCTTTTGGGGTGTGCCTCTTTATTCATTTATTACTATCTTGTCAGGTTTTTTAAAAATGTTTATTCGTTTTTGAGATACAGAGACAGAGCGTGAGTCGGGGAGGAGCAGAGAGACCGAACTTGAAGCAGGCTCCAGGCTCCAAAATGTCAGCAGAGGGCCCAATGCGGGGCTCGAACTCAGAAACCGTGACATCAAAACCTGGGCTGAAGTCAGACGCTCAACCGACTGAGCCACCTAGGACCCTCATCTTGTCAGTGTTAATGCTTTCTAGATGATGGTTTTTGTATGTTACATGGCATTTTAAGCTATTCTCATGGGAGCATTTGTCCACACAATCTAGCCCACCTGCTTCAGAAATGGAATTTCAAAGGCGAAATAGTTCAGTGAAAAGATGATTGGTCCTAAAGTAGAAGATCAGAACGCAAGTCTTATTTAATGATCTGAGGATGATCTGTCAAGTGTTAGGGATTTTAAACTAGTTTAGTTTTTGAAAACATCACTCCAGCACATACGAGAGAATCCAGTAGATAATCACAAACATCCAAAAATAAAGAAGTCACATGGTAACCCCTCTTCCCCCATCACCCAAGTTCTGTACCCAAAATCCATCACAGTGAGCCATTTCTCCTTTCTCCTACCCAAAATATACATCCGTGCATATGTGTCTACTGTTACATCAGTAAGAAGCTCAGGCCAGAGACTGGGAGATGATATTTGCAAATCACATATCTGATAAAGGCGTTGCTTTAGAATAAAACTGATAAACCCATAAAACTCTTTTCTTTAATGTTTTACTTATTTTTGAGAAAGCGAGAGACAGAGTACTAGCAGGAGACAGCAGAGAGAGAGAGGGAGACACAGAACCCGAAGCAGGCTCCAGGCTCTGAGCTGTCAGCTCAGAGACTGATGGGGGGCTCAAACTCATGAACTGCAAGATCATGACCTGAGTCATAGTTGGATGCTTAACCAACTTAGCCTCCCAGATAACCCAGAATACCCATATAGCTCTCAAAAAGCAATAATAAGTAAACAAGTCATTAAAAAAATGAGCAAAAGCTAGGGCGCCTGGGTGGCTCAGTCGGTTGAGTCTCCAACTTTGATGCAGGTCACGATCTCATAGCTTTTGGGTTCAAGCCCCGTGTGGGGCTCTGTGCTGACAGCTCAGAGCCTGGAGCCAGCTTCAGATTCTGTGTCTCCCTCTCTCTCTGCTCCTCCCCCACTCATGCTCTGTCTCTCTCTCTTTCTCAAAAATAAATAAATAAATAAAATTTTTAATGAGCAAACATCTGAGCAGACAGATCACCAAGAACATATATTCCTGGCGAATAAGCACATGAGAAGGTGCTCAACAGCAGGTGTCATTGGGGAAATGCAAAGGGAACAACAGTGATCTGCCATCGCACTCCTATCACAATGGCGGGAATCCAAACACTGATAATATCGAGTGCTGACTAGGAGCAACAGAAAGCCTCAGTCACTAATGGCAGGAATACAAAGTAGCACAGTCACTGTGGGTGTCAGTCAGCAGCTTCTTATAAAGCCAAACACAGACTAAGCATGGGAGCTGCTGATCCCTCTCTGAGGTGTTTACCCAACTCATTAGGGAACTCATGTCTGCACAACAACCTGCACGCACATTCTCATAGTGGCACAGCCTGTATCTCTGGGCTGCACATCCTGACTTCCTTCCAACACTACTTCATGCAAAGGGACAAAGCATAAAGAGGAACTTCACGGGGAGAATCTGGGCAAGACGACCTTAGCCAGGGGGTGAAGGTTAACTTCATCAGTGATAACCAAGTGATCACTGTATGCTCTTGATATGTTGTATTGAGAATGGCCCATCCAGTTGTGGTCTCCCCAGGCCCATAGCCTCAGGCAGCCTAATTCACAATGAAGGATAGTCTACAATGTACCTGAAAGTTCTCTTCAAACATATCAGGGTCATCAAAATATGAGAGTCTGAGAAATGGTCACAGCCAGAGGAGCCCAAAGGAGACGTGATTGGGACTTAACTCAATGTAGTATCTTGGATGGGATCCTGTAAGAGAAAACAAAACCAATAAAACAAATCCCGTGTGGAGTTCAGTAGTAGGAATCATGAGTATTGCGTCATCATCTGTGGTAAATGCATCAGGTTGAGGGTGGTGTTCACAGGGCAACCGAGTGTGGGGCGAACAGGGACTCTGCGCTAACTTTGTAATTCTCTGTAAATCTCAAACTATTCTAAAATGAAGCAGTTTCTTTTTTACAGTAGCCCTCAGACAAGTACTAGGTCCAGGAGGAAAAACTGTCTACTTTTCAGGTTTCCTGGGGTTGTTCAAGGGATTGGAGAGAGGGGTTGTGGGGAGGACAGAGGGAAACTACAGACACAGGACAGGGCTCCAGAATCTCCTCTCCTCTGCTCTCTGCCCCACCCCTGCACCTGCCCCCAGGGCTGCTAAGAAGGCACCTTCATCCCTCCCACCCCCTTCCCTCCCTGCTCAGCCTGACTCAGCTCAACCCAGTCCTCTTCCCTGGCGGTGCAGAACCGGAGAGCGTCAGCACCCCCGTGTGGCCACAGGGATGATGACAGAAAACCCGAGTGCCCTTTGGGCTTCTCCCCAGGGGTCTAATGGGACCTTGACCCTGGAGTCCCTGTCAGGTGTTCCTGCTCCTGCTTCCAGAGCTATAGGATCCTCCTCCAGGGAACCAAGTCTGGATTGTCCATTCCTAAGATGTGGTCCAAGAAGGGGAGGAGGAGGAGGCAGAGCTCCCCTGGGTAATGACCTGGAACCTGGGGAAGCTCCAGGAGAGGTGAGCAGAGGTAGGAAACTGTGACATTAGGGGATGAAGGCCAACAAGAGTGCAGGAGGAGGAACCAGGGACCAGAGGTCAGGGGAAGGGTCATTTTAGGACCCTTGTGAGGGAGGAGGGGTTCTGTCTGGAAGAGGCACAGGGGCATCTGGGTGGGGCCATGGTGGACATCTCTGTTTTGCACCTGATGGTCATTACACAGGATTTAGCCCTGTAATTGGTCAAGAAACTGTACTTAGGTTTAGGCCTTTTTCCATACTTACAATAGGAATAGTTCAAACATTCCAGAATGAAGGGGAAAGAAGAGAGGGGAGGTGGTTAAGGGGCTCCCTTTCTTTTTTTTTTTTTTTTTTTTTTAATTTTTTTTTCAACGTTTTTTATTTATTTTTGGGACAGAGAGAGACAGACAGAGCATGAACGGGGGAGGGGCAGAGAGAGGGAGACACAGAATCGGAAACAGGCTCCAGGCTCCGAGCCATCAGCCCAGAGCCCGACGCGGGGCTCGAACTCACGGACCGCGAGATCGTGACCTGGCTGAAGTCGGACGCTTAACCGACTGCGCCACCCAGGCGCCCCAAGGGGCTCCCTTTCTTCCAGAGCACGACCCTCTTTTGCTGGGGAGGCAGGGAGAGGCAAGGAACTGAGAGGAGGGGCAGCAAGGTGTGTGCACCCGAAGGGACCTGGTTCTAATTCTGGAGTTTCCGGATCCCACTCCCTGGGCTAAGATTTCACAGCCACCTGCCATCCACCCCTGTGTCACCTGGAGACATTCTCTCCTTGTGAACACGGGAAACACTCCTCCAAGAGGAACAGCCCCAGGGCCTCCAACAGGGAGGTGCCCAGCAGCTGGGGCCACGGAGGCTGCATTCCTGGAGCTCAGAGACAGGACGTGGGGTGGAGGCTGGACGCCGCAGGGGCTACAAGGACATGAGCCATGAGTCAGTCCCAGGCTTCTGCCTACCATTTCCCCCAGGACCCAAATGTGTCCCCTTCCCACTCCCCAGGCCTGCAGGACCCATGCATCTCAACACCATGCCCAAGATAGACATGGGGAGGAAGCTCCTGCGTGTGTGTGGGCAGGGGGAGTCAGACCCCCCACAGTTGGAACCTGGAGGGTGGCCCCTACCCCACCTGGAGAGAGCAGGACCCTGGCGCCCTGCCTCTTCTACCCCTTGGTGCACCCTCGAAACAGGGACCTGCTGTCTGGGTCTCTCAGGCCTGGCTTCCTGTCCCTGCAAACTGTGAAATCACAACCTCTGTTTCTGTTGCATCTACAGACCTCATATTGTCATTTCTGTACACTGTCACTCGGGTATAGACAATTCTGACCTCCCTGTGATTGCTTCTCTAAGCCACGACAATTCAGGGGTTTGACGTGTGTTCTAATTTCCAATTATTTGTGGACTTTCCAGAGATCCTCATGTTACAGATTTCTAATTTAATGTCACTGCGGTTACAGAGTGTACTATATAATTTCCCTGCCTTCACATTTATTTAGGGCCAGACTGTGGTCTATTTTGGCTCATGGAATGGCCAAGTCCTTACCTGTTCTATTAACGAGAGAAGAGTATCAATCTCTAAATACAATAGTTAATTTGTCTATTTATTTACCCTTCTTCCACTTTATGTGTCACCTGTTTTAGAGCTCTGTACTGAGGGTCTTCTCCATTCATTACTTTGTCTTGCTGTGATGCTGACCTATTATTCTTATAGAACGTCCTTCTCTGTCTCTAGCGATGCTCCCTATGTGACAACATATTTTGCTTCAGATTAATGCAACAGTTCAGACTTCTTATGCTTTTTATTCCCATAAGATATTCATTCCTTCACCATTTAAGTTTTAACTTATTTTTGGTTTTGTAGTTCAAGTGTTTCTATTCTACATAGTGTATAGTCCATCTTGATATTTATGCAGTCCAATAATGTCAACTTTTTGAGTAGAATTTTAGTTGGTTTATATTTAATATGATTCCTGACATGGTAGGATTTGGGTCTATCATTTTGCTCTTTGTGTCTGAAGTGTCTCATGTCTTTTCCATTCTTGTACCTCCTTTCTACCTTCCTTTGTTTCAAGCAAATAGTTTTTGTTTATGATTTGATTATTCTAATGGCTCTCTAGTTGTATTTATTTCTGTTAATTTTTATTGAAGTTGTGGGAATTGAAACCTGCATTTTTAACTTTTCACAATCTACTTAAGGTAACATTGAACTCCATCCAGTAAATACAGGAATGGAGTTTCATTTAGGCCCCTCTGTGCTAGTATTGTTACATGTGTCACCAACATACATTGTAAGCCAGATAATATCATGTACCACTTAGTGTTTGGCACAGTCATACATCTTTTAAAGAAGTTAAGAAGAAAAAAAAAAAAAAAAAAAAAAGAAGTTAAGAAGATGGGAATGCAAGCTGCTGCAGCCACGCTGGAAAACAGTATGGAGGTTCCTCAAAAAACTAAAAATAGAATTATCCTATGACCCAGGAATTGCACTACTAGGCATTTATCCACAGGATACAGGTGTGCTGTTTTGAAGGGAGACATGCACCCCCATGTTTATAGCAGCACTATCAACAATAGCCAAAGTATGGAAAGAGCCCAAATGTCTAGCCATGGATAAATGGATAAAGAAGATGTGATATATACATACAATGGAGTATTACTCAGCAATCAAAAACAATGAAATCTTGCCATTTGCAACTACATGGATGGAACTGGAGGGTATTATGCTAAGTGAAATTAGTCAGTCAGAGAAAGACAAAAATCATGACTTCACTCATATGAGGACTTTGAGAGACAACACAGATGAACATAGGGAAGGGAAACAAAAATAATATAAAAACAGGGAGGGGGACAAAACAGAAGAGACTCATAAATATGGAGAACAAACTGAGGGTTACTGGAGGGGTTGTGGGTGGGGGTGGGCTAAATGAGTAAGGGGCACTAAGGAATCTACTCTTGAAATCATTGTTGCACTATATGCTAACTAATTTGGATGTAAGTTTTAAAAACTTAAAATTAAGGGGCGCCTGGGTGGCGCAGTCGGTTAAGCGTCCGACTTCAGCCAGGTCACGATCTCGCGGTCCGTGAGTTCGAGCCCCGCGTCGGGCTCTGGGCTGATGGCTCGGAGCCTGGAGCCTGTTTCCGATTCTGTGTCTCCCTCTCTCTCTGCCCCTCCCCCGTTCATGCTCTGTCTCTCTCTGTCCCAAAAATAAATAAAAAACGTTGAAAAAAAAATTAAAAAAAAAAAACAAACTTAAAATTAAAATTAAAAAAAATAACAGTAAACCAAATACGGTAAGCGTTAGGTTTCACTAAACACTTTTTTTTTAAGTTAGAATTATTTTCTGAAGACATTCAGTGTCATGAAAGACAGGTGAGGAAAAATACTGTGCTAAATTTCTCTCTGAGTAAATTTCTGTCTGCTGCTGTTACGTTATCCATTATCTTAAAAATCAGGTTCTCTGTGATTTAATTATTACAAACTCTTTTCTGTTGTTATGAAGTAATATTCATACATTATTAAAGAAAAACTTCCGAGCTCAAAAAAAAGAAAAAAAGAAGTTAAGAAGAAAATGTATGTGTATAGACTATCACCATTTTTGTTGTTAATCACTCCATTCTGTTTATGAGTTAACATCTAGTGTCATCTCTTTCTGGCCTGCAGGACTTAAAAGTAGTTCATGGCAGAGAGCTCGCAACGAATTCTCCTAGCTTATATTTATATATAATACATTTATCTAAAATTTTTCCCATCATTTATATTTACCTAGTTTATATTTATCTCTTCTGTGCCACTTCCTCCCTACTTTTGTTTTATTTCTTAAGGTTTTTCAGATGAGATAAAATTCCCCAGGTGTGAATGCACAGTTAGAGGAATGTCACCAATGGTTTAGACCCATGGAACTAGTAAGACGATAGAGAACAGGTCCCTTATCCTGAGTTTCCTGATGCCCCTTTGCATCTGGTTCTCACCCCAGCCCCCAGCCCTGGGCGGCCACTGGTCTCCTTTCTGTCTGCACTTGTGACATTTCTCATTCTATTACATTTCTCACGAGGAGGCTCTCCTTATCTCCAGCAATGTGCTCTCTTTTCAAATCTCTTTTGCTCCTGATGTTAACATATCAGCCTCTTCATGTCACAGTTTGCCCGGCACAGCTGTTTCATCAACTTACATTCCGCCTGTGTCTTCATAGTGAAAGTGGACGTCTCAGTTCTTGTTTAGTGTTTATTTATTTATTTATTTATTTTTGTAGGGCAGAGAGAGAGGGAGTCAGAGAATCCAAAACAGGCTCCTTGCTGTCAGCACAGAGACTGACGCAAGGCTCGAACTCACAAACCATGAGATCATGACCTGAGCTGAAGCGGATGCTTAAACAATTGAGCCACCCAGCTTCCCCAAAAGTGCATGTCTTGTGCACAGCATGCAGTTGGCTTATGTCTTAGCGTCTCTGCACACTGTGACCCATCTTTCTGGGGTGTGAGACTGTGTCTGCAGTGGGGTCACCTCTTCAGCCTGCTTCTCCCCAATAGAATTGTAGGGCTCCTGAGGCTTCTTTTCCTTTTCTATGTCTCTGCCCCTTTCCTTGAAAATTTCCAGCATTCCTGCTAATCTTTTCCTCCTAAACTCTCACCTCACAGTCCTTCCGACTCCACCCCTGACCCGCTCCTCAACACCTGCCTCGTGTAAAGTATCTGTGAGGCCAGCACCCATGTCCAGGTACCAACATCTGTATCGTTATCCATTGCAGTGTCACAAATTATAACACAATTCTGCAGCTTCACATGACATTATTATGGCAATAAATTCTTGAGGATCATAAGTGTAAGGACAGGGGAGCGGGGCAGCTTCAGCTAAGTTTTCTCATTAGGTTGCAGCCAAGATGAAACTAGAATCACAATGATGCGAAGGCTTGACATGGGCTGGAGGATCAAGTTCACGCACCCACCTGTGGCTACTGGCAGGGAGCTTCAGTGTCCGCAGACTCATAGGGGGAAGCCTCAGTTCCTCACATGTGGGCCTATCTGCAAGTGAGGATCTTTCTGACAGGACACCTGGCTTCTTCCAGAACCCATGATCTGAGAGAGGGAAAGAAAGGGAAGAGAGAGAAAAAAAAAAACACATTCCTTTGGGACCTAAACTCTGAAGTCACACCCCATTACATCTCCCTTATTTTCTCCGTTGGAAGTGAGTCACTGAGTCCAGTCCATGCACAAGAGGAAAAGAATTAGTTCCACCTCTTCATGAGGAGAGTATCAGTGAATCTGTGAAAATTTTGAAAACACAACATCCTGTGTGGAAGGTGTCACATGGACATGAATGAGCTTTGGTGTGGTTTTCTTTTGCTTCTGTTCTCATGAGTGATGACCTTCTCAGATCTATAGGCTCACGGTTTTTGCACTAAAGTAGAAGAATTTCCAAACATAATTTCTTCAAATCTTTTTTGTTTTTTTTTTTTTTGTCTCCTTCTAATTTTTGAACTGTGATTGTCTATTTGTCTTTTTAATTCTCCTTTGGATTTCTGAGGTTATATTAGTTTCTCTTCAATCTTTTTTCTCAGTGTTTTTTGAGTTGGGTAATTTGTATAGATTTATATTCAACCTCATTGATTCTTTATTCTCCCTTCCCAGGGTTTCAGTGGAGTTTGCTTGTTGAATTTTATTACTTTTTTTTCTTTTTTAGTTCTAGAATTTCTATTTGGTCTTCTTTGTACATTCCACTTCTTCAGATTTCATTTCTGTTCAGTCTTTAAGAACTTGATTTTCTTAAATTATTTCAACACATATTTATTCATTCTTTAAAACTATTTCCTGAAGTTCATGGCAGCATTTGGTGTTGATTCCAACATCTGGGTACACGGGGGATATGTCTGTGTTGACTTTCTCACAGTCACACATCTCTGTTTCTTTGCATGTTTGGTAATATGTCCTTTAAAAGTAAATGAATTATGCATTTTAAGTTTTAGCAAATCTGGAATCTATTTTATTTATTTAAGTTGAAGACTGTTTTTATCCTGGAAGTGTTTCACTTGCATGGACCCCACTATGACTTTAACCCCCACATTGTTGACAGCTATTGTCTATGCCCTGTTTTTCCCATATCCAGAGGCTGCATTTTATCCTGGGTCTTGAGTGAGCCCCCCTCCATCTGTGTGACCTGGTGGTCAGTCAAGGGTTCGTGCAGGTTCTTCTCAGATTTTGGCCCTCACCTTCTCTGTGGTCGTCTTGTTTCTGATATTTTCCCCTAACTTCCAAATGCCCTCCCAGCCACAAAGTCTGACCATCCTTCATCCATTATGATTTTATTTTTTAAGTAAACTCTATGCCCTATGTGGGGCTTAAACTCATGATCCCAAGATCAAGACTAAGCCACACTGGCACCCACAGTATGATTTTTCTTGCTGTTGCCTGAGCCTTGTGCTGATTGGAGAATTCATAAGTCAACAGCGCAGACTCACAAATTAGATCAGGACAGTTGTGTCTTTAAAGCTAGACCTCTTCTGGTTCTTTCTGTGTTATCAACAGTGTCTCCTGGCATCCCTCAGCCATGCAGAGTGTGGTGCTCATCCAGGGAACTTGAGTGACATTCTATTCAGATCTCAACCCTCTGCTGCTCCCTCACTTTCAAATTTCCCCCTTTAAATATCCAGCTCCTTGGCACTGTGACTGCTGTCATCTGCTCTGGGAGCCAATGGGCTGCAGTTTTGCTGGGGGAGGGGAGCACCCAGAGGGGAGAAGGCTCTGTACTTGCGGTTCTTGCCCATTGTAGTGGTGGTTATTCAAGATTAAAGTTCTCGTGTTTCTGCCTGCATTTACTTTTCAGTGACTTCAAATGTTTATTTTTAATGTTTTTCTCCAGTTTTCATAATTGCCTTCTGGGGAAGAACTTACTCCACCCCTTCCTCCTGCCATTACCGGCAGTCTCACCTGAGAGAGGATTTGGGGTGAAAGGTCCCAGCACATGATCTGATTTTGTGTGAACGATGTGGATTCAGGCACCTGCGGTTTCATGTTCAGGCTTCTCCCACTGAAATAAAGGGAGTCCTGGGATCTGGGCACCAGCTGACTGGATATAACCCACAGTGATGTAGAACACTCCTGAGCCGCCTCCCATCCAACTGCTTCTGTAGTATTAGAAACAACATCTTCTTTTTTTTTTAAGATTTTACTTTTTAAAAAGTAATTTCTACAACCAACATGTGGCCCAAACCCACCACCCCTGCAAGAGTTGCATGCTCTACTGACTGAGCCAGCCAGGCCCCCAGTCTTTTTTTGTAATTTTCAGTACAATATGCCCCCCAGAGTGGGCCTTGAACTCCCGACCTTAAAATCTAGAGTCACATGCTCTACTCCCTGAGCTAGACAGGCACACCTATAAACACATTCTTTCGTGAAAATTTTCTTTTTCTTTCTTTTCTTTCTTTCTTTCTTTCTTTCTTTCTTTTTCTTTTCGTATTCAGGTATTTATTCTTTTTCATTCTTTCAGTCCCTTTAATTTACAAACTATTTTTAAAATTTATTTATTTTTTAAAATTTTAATCTGAGTTAGTTAGCATATAGTGCAACAATGATATCAGGAGTAGATTCCTTAATGCTCCTTACCCATTTAGCCAATCACCCCTCCCACAGCCGTTCCAGCAACCCTCTGTTCCCTATAATTAGGGGTCTCATGTTTTTGTACCCGTCCCTGTTTTTATATATTTTTTTGCTTCCTTTCCCTTATGTTCACCTGTTTTGTATCTTAAATTCCTCATATCAGTGAAGTCATATGATATTTGTCTTTCTCTGACTGACTAATTTCCCTTAGCTAATATCCTCCAGTTCCATCCATGTAGTTGCAAATGGCAAGATTTCATTCTTTTCAATTGCTGAGTAATACTCCATTGAATTTATATACCACATCTTCTTTATCCATTCATCCATTGATGGACACTTGGGCTCTTTCCATACTTTGGCTATTGTCAGTAGGGTGCATGTGCCCCTTCGAAACAGCACACCTGCATCCCTTGGATAAATACCTAGTAGTGCAATTGCTGAGTCATAGGGTAGTTTTATTTTTAATCTTTAGAGGAACCTCCACACTGTTTTCCAGAGTGGCAGCACTCGTTTGCATTCCCAAAAACAGTGCAGAAGACATCCTCTTTCTCTGCATCCTCACCAACCTCTGTCGTTGCCTAGTTGTTAATGTTAGCCATTCTGACTGGTGTGAGGTGATATCTCACTGTGGTTTTGATTTGTATTTCCTTGATGATGAGTGATGCTGAAGATTTTTTCATGTGTCTATTAGCCATATGGATGTCTTCTTGGAAGAAGTGTCTATTTGTGTCTTTTGTCCATTTCTTCACTGGATTATTTTTTTGGAGGGGATGTTGAGTTTGATAAGTTCTTTATAGATTTTGGATACTAACCTTTATCTGATATGTCGTTTGCAAATGTCTTCTCCCATTCCATCGGATGCCTTTTAGTTTTGCTGATTCTTTTCTTTGCTGTGCAGAAGTTTTTATTTTGACGAGGTCTCAATAGTTCATTTTTGCTTTTGTTTCCCTTGCCTCTGAAGACGTGTTGAGTAAGAAGTTGCTGTGGCCGAAGTCAAAGAAGTTTTTGCCCGGTTTCTCCTCTAAGATTTTGAAGGCTTCCTTTCTTACATTTAGGTCTTTAGTCCATTTTGAGTTTGTTTTTGTGTATGGTCCAGGTTCATTTTTCTGCATGTTGCCCTCCAGTTTTCCCAGCACCATTTGCTGAAGAGACTGTCTTTATTCCATTGAATATTCTTTCCTGCTTTGTCAAAGATTAGTTGGCCATACATTTGTGGGTCCATTTCTGGGTTTTCTGTTCTGTTCCATTGATCTCTGTGTCTATTTTTGTGCCAGTACCGTACTGCCTTGATGATTACAGCTTTGTAATACATCTTGAAGTCCTGAATAGTGATGCCTCCAGCTTTGGTTTTCTTGTTCAGGATTGCTTTGACTATTAGGGCTCTTTTCTGGTTCCATACAAATTTTAGGATTGTTTATTCTAGCTCTGTGAAGAATGCTGGTGTTATTTTGATAGGGATTGCACTGAATATGTAGATTGCTTTGGGTAGTATCAACATTTTAACTATATTTTTTCTTCCAATCCATGAGCATGGAATGTTTTTCCATTTGTGTGAGTGTGTGTGTGTCTTCAATTTCAGTCATAAACTTTCTATAGTTTTCAGCCTATAGATATTTCGCCTCTTTGGTTAGGTTTATTCCTAGGTATTTTATGTTTTTGGTGCAATTGTAAATGGGATTGATTCCTTGGTTTCTCTTTCTGCTGCTTCATTATTGGTGTATACAAATGCAACCAATTTCTGTACATTGATTTTATATCCTGCAACTTTGCTGAATTCGTGGACCAGTTCAGACAGTTTTTTGGTGGAGTCTTTTGGGTTTTCCACATAAAGTATCATGTCATCTGTGCAGAGTGAAAGTTTGACTTCCTCCTTGTCGATTTGGATGCCTTTTATTTCTTTATTTTGTCTGATTGCTGAGGCTAGGACTTTCAACACCATGTTGAATAATAGTGGTAAGAGTGGACATCCTTGTGGTGTTCCTGACTTTAGGGGGAAAGCTCTCAGTTGTTCCCCATTGTGGATGATATTAGAGGTGGGTCTTTCATATGTGGCTTTTATGATCCCAAGATATGATCTTTCTATCCCTACTTTCTTGAGGGTTTTTATCAAGAAAGGATGCTGTATTTTGTCAAATACTTTCTCTGCATCTATTGAGAGAATCATGTGGCTCTTGGCCTTTCTTTTATTGATGTGATGTATTACATTGATTGATTGGCAGATGATGAACCAGCCCTGCATCCCAGGAATAAATCCCACTTGACTGTGGTGAATAATTCATTTAATGTGTTGTTGGATCTTGTTGGCTAGTATCTTGTTGATAATTTTTGCATCCATGTTCATCAGGGAATTTGGTCTGTAGTTCTCCTTTTCAGTGAGGTCTTTGATTTTGGAATTGAGGTAATGCTGGCCTCATAGAATGAGTTTTGAAGTTTTCTTCCCATTTATATTTTTTGGAACAACTTCAAAAGACTAGGTGTTAACTCTTCTTTAAATGTTTGGTAGATGGGGCGCCTGGGTGGCGCAGTCGGTTAAGCGTCCGACTTCAGCCAGGTCACGATCTCGCGGTCCGTGAGTTCGAGCCCCGCGTCGGGCTCTGGGCTGATGGCTCGGAGCCTGGAGCCTGTTTCCGATTCTGTGTCTCCCTCTCTCTCTGCCCCTCCCCCGTTCATCCTCTGTCTCTCTCTGTCCCAAAAATAAAAAAATTAAAAAAAAAAAATGTTTGGTAGAATTCCCCTGGAAAGCCATCCAGCCTTGGACTCTGTTTTTTGGGGGAGATTTTTTATTACTAATTCAATTTCTTTACTGGTTGTGGGTCTGTTCAAGTTTTCTATTTCTTCTTGTTTCAGTTTTGGTAGTTTTTCTTTCTGGGAATTTGTCCATTTCTTCCAGATTGCCCAATTTATTGGCATATAATTGTTCATAATATTCTCTTACTATTGTTTGTATTTCTGCAAAGTTGGCTGTGATCTCTTCTCTTTCATTCTTGATTTTATTTATTTGGGTCCTTTCCTTTTTCTTTTTGATCAGTCTGGCTAAGGGTTTATCAATCTTGTTAATTCTTTCAAGGAACCAGCTCCTGGTTTCATTGATCTGTTTTTGTTTTTTTTTTATATATATCATTGATTTCTGCTCTAATCTTTATTAATTCCTGTCTTCTGCTGGTTTAGGGCTTTGTTTGCTGTTCTTTTTCCCACTCTTTAAGGTGTAAAGTTAGGTTGTGTATATGAGACCTTTCTTCCTTCTTTAGGAAGGCCTGGATTGCTATATACTTCCCTCTTATGATTGCCTTTACTGCTTCCCAGAGGTTTTGGGCTGTCATGTTTTAATTTTCATTGGTTCCCATGTACTTTTCAATTTCCTCTTTAATTATTGGTTAACCCATTCATCCTTTAGTAAGATGTTCTTTAATTTCCATGTATCCACGTGTTGCCTGTAGAGTTGGGAGTTTCTGGTAATGTTCTCTGGTATTTCTAGTCGTTTGGTCTTTTTGTCTTGTTTTGTCTTTTCTCCGCTTAGAGAGTCCCCCATAAAATTTCTTTCAGCGTTAGTTTAGTGGTCATGAACTCCTTTAGTTTTTGTTTATCTGGGAAACTCTTTATGGTCCTTCCATTTTGAACGACAGCCTTGCTGAAAAAGAATTCTTGGCTGCATATTTTCCTATTCAGAACTTTGAATATATCTTGCCACTCCTTTCTGGTCTGCCAAGTTTCTGTGGATAGGTCTGCTGTGAACATGTTCTCTCTTCCCTTATAGGTTAAGGGGGAAACCTTTTATAATTCTTTCCTTGTCTGTGTATTTTGTGAATTTGACTATGATATGCCTTGGTGATGGTTGGTTTTTGTTGAATATATTGGGAGTTCTCTGTTTTTCTTGGATTTTGATGTCTGTCTCCTTCTCTAGATTAGGTAAGTTTTCCACTATGATTTGCTCACATAAATCTTCTGCCCCTTTTTCTCTCTTTTCATCTTCTGGGACTCCTATGATTCAGACATTATTCTTTTTAATGTATCTCTGAGTTCTCTAAGTCTTGTATTTCCCTCCTTTTTTCTGCTTCATTATTCTCCACAATTTTGTCTTATATATCACTAATTTGCTACTCTGCTTTGTCTATCCTTGCTGTCATGGCAACTATTCAAGATTGCATCTCGGTTATAGGATTTTTAATTTCATCGTGACTAGGTTATACTTCTTTTACCTCCCCAGAAAAGGATTGTATGGTTTTTTCAGTCCCAACTAGTATTCTTATTATGGTGATTCTAAGTTCTAGTTCAGACATCTTGTTTATATCTGTGTTGATTAAGCTCCTGGCTTTCATATCTTCCTGATCTTTCTTTTGGGGTGAAATTCCTTAGTTTTGTAATTTTAAGGAAGAAAAAAATAATAAAATTAAAAAATTAAAAACAGAACAAAAATCATAAAAGCTAGATCCTGCGTATGTTTTGGTCTACTTGTTGAGAGAATCTTGATAGAAGACAGAAAAAGGGGAAAGAAAAGAAATGAAAAGAAAGAAAAGAAGGTTAAGAAAAAATCTAAAAATTAGAAAATGTATACATCAAAATAGAATAAAATGAAATAAAGGAATGAAATTGAATTAAGAATTTACAAAAAAAAATTAAAAACATAGTAAAAAATAATTTAAAAATTTTTTTAAATAAATTAACCAGCAACAGAATGAAACCCAAATGAAGTTACATCCTGTTTCCCTTAGAACTCAAACTATGAAGCACTCTATAGTCCATACACTAAGCAGGTAGAGGGACTTGTGGTGGTCCTCTAGGGGATATGCTTGGAGGGTACAGTTGGGTGGGGCTCCAGTGCAATGGCTCCGATGTCCACTAGGTGGTGCTGATAAACTTACTGGGGTGGTAGGTGTGGTGTGCATGGATGTGCACCTGCATTTGTGTGTGGGGTGGGGGAGAGGTGAAAATGGCTTCACCCACTTTCTTACTCTCTGGCGCAGGAACTTTGCACTCTCATTGACCCACAATCAAGCACCCTTCCTTTGTCTCAGGCCTCTGTCCACGGCCCGCCTCAATCCTGTCTGTGTCCAGACATTCACCTACCAGGTGGCACCTTCCCCCAGAGTTTTATCTCAGATGGGGCTGTGTTTCCAAAACCCTCACTTCAGAGACCCTTTTGGCTTGGACTCCTGCGGATTCTCTGGGGGAGTGTCTCACTGAGCAGTGGCCCGGTGCTGGCTTGCCCAAGAAAATGTTCGCGCATTTGCACAGCAGCAGAAGTTCAGAGATTATGGCAATTCACAATACACAGCCACCACCAGGTTTCACCATATTCTGGAGTCTTTGTCCCAATATCAGCAAACGTGGCTGCTCTCTGGGGTCTGCTGGAACCTTTGTCTATGGGGAGGCCATATGGCCTCTACCAAATGCTCTCCAGGCAGAGAACTGCCTCTCCCCATGTGGGCACAAGAACCCCTCAAACCTCTCTGCCTGCTCCTGGAGGTTCACCCTACTTCCTCACCAGAGCACCACCAGGCACTGAGCTCAGGGATTTCAGACTCTGTGCTCTCCTGTTTATAGAATCCTAATGGTACTGAAACCCTCTCTTCTCTCCCCATCAGTGATTTCGAGGAACAGATTTCTTGTTCAGTCCCCTGAGAGTGTTTTCACTCTTTCTCTTTCTCTCCAGCTGCTTTCAGGGGAGTGCTTTTCCTGCAGATGCACTGCACTCTCTTCCCCACCCCCCTTCTCTGTCCTTTTTCCACAAAAACAGCTTATCATTATCCTCAGTTTATCTATCATCCATGGCTTTTCTCTCCCCCAGTTCACCTCTCTCCACCAAGTACCTGCTGAGTTCTGTGGCTCAAGTCATGCAGATTGTTGTGTTAATCATCAGATCCATTTCCTAGGTGTACAAAATGGTGTGGTGTTGATCTAGCTGCATTTCAGGGATGAGACAAGCTGAGAGGTTCCATGCTGTTCTGCCATCTTAAACCTTCCCCATAGTGCAAAATTCTGATGGAAATTTTTCAATGTTTGCTGCTGTTATCAACCCTGTATTTTTTTTTAATTAAAAAAAATTTTTTTTAATGTTTATTTATTTTTGAGACAGAGAGAGACAGAGCATGAATGGGGGATGGTCAGAGACAGAGGGAGACACAGAATCCGAAGCAGGATCCAGGCTCTGAGCTGTCAGCACAGAGCCTGACGCAGGGCTTGAACTCACAGACTGTGAGATCATGACCTGAGCCAAAGTCGGACGCTTAACCGACTGAGCTACCCAGGCGCCCCAACCCTGTAAGTATTGTTAATAGAAAGTTTTAGTATTTCAAAGACTTTACTGTGTGAAGTTCATTTACAAAAAGTTCTTCTTGATTATTGCTAATTGTTCATTGCATTCTGAGCACTGACAGCATGCTTTCAGCACATTCACATTCACACAGCCTTGGAGCATGATTTGCACATAATATTTACATGGCTAGCAAGAGTAAGACACCAGTGAGTTTTGGCAGAGCAGCAGGGTTTTTTTCTTTAATTTTAGAAATGTCAAATAGTATTGAACTAAATCATACACAGTCTGGAAGCCACTCCCACTCATTATAACATCTGTACAATAGTAGATGCTCTGTTACACATCAGGCTGTGATTCATCACTAGTGTTGTGGCTCCCTGTTTCCTCTCAGACCCAGAAGATTCATGATTAGTATATTTCAAAGCAATATTAAAAGGTATTTAAGCTTTGTCACTTCATTCTTACTGCTTATTTCTTTGTATTCTATTTCAGTTCTTGAATTTACATCTATTATTTCCACAAGAATTGTTGCATACTGACCATAAAAACAAAGGAAAAGTCAAACATACATGGTTTCAGAAGTTATGCAACATGAGGATAATGATAAATTGAAGACTCTCCTAATCTCAGAGAGAAGAAATACAACGCAGATCGTTGTCCAAACTGCCTTTGGATCACGAATGCAGCATTAGCTCTGCTCGCACACCCAGCCTGCCCGCCTGCCCTGCACATTTTGGACTTCCAACTCCCGCCCCCGTCCCATAAGCCAGTTCCTTGAAATTCTCCCACCTCTCACTCTATGCACGTATCTTCTTGTATCTGTTTCCCTGAGCACCCTGACTAACACAGTACTGTGACAGGCACAAAGGATAGGGATCTACAAAAAAGAAAACTCACCGTTTACATGGAATGCACAGAGGCAGGTGGTGAACGTGCAATCACGTGATGTTCATTGGCCATGGCTGCACATGAGCAGAAGCTACCCATCTTACCCAGGTTGCAGCAGGGGGTTGGAGGAGGGAGGCAAACTGTCCCCAAGGAAGTAACATTTCAGCGGAGACCAGAAGGATGTAAGACCAAAGGTTGTGGCAGAGAGATGGGGAGAGTGTGCCACATGAGGGAAGAAGGATGAATCAAAGGTCCTGGGATAGAATGGAGTTTGAGGGACAGAACAGGAGGAGCAGGGAGGCTAGGACAAGAACAGCTGCAGGCTGTGCCTTCTCTTGGAGCATCCCTCCTTACTCCTGCACCTCCTCCTTCACACTCATCACCTGGATCCCTTGGTGACTTCTTGGGCTCTACAACTGTCACATAGCAGGACTGGAAGGCCCTGGGCCTTGTAGCTTCATGGCTTTGTTCTAGAGATAAAGAAGCCTAGGCCACAGAAGGGAGTGACTTTCGCAGGAAACAGAGGGTGTGGTGGGGCTGGAACCCCTGACTCTGAGGCCAGTGCCTTTTCCACAGTGACAGGGAAGGTGATGTGAAAGAAGGGGACCTTGGTCAGAAGAGAGGTGGGGCTAGCAGGGGTTGGGATGCTACGACATCACAGCAGTGGACTTGGAGAGGGTCCCATTCCAGGGTACTAACACCTCAGCCAGAGCCATGAGAATATTTCTAAATCTCCCCCACTCCTCCTGATGCCTCCACTTCTTCAAACCCTGTTCAAGATCAGCTTTTTCACGGAACTTTTCTTTTTTGAGAAAGATAGAGAGCATGAAAGCATGTGAGAGCAGGGGAGGGGCAAAGGGAGAGGGGAAAGAGAGAATCTTAAGCACATTCCATACCCAGCATGGAGCCCCATCTCACAACTGTGAGACTAATCAAGAGTTGGATGCTTAAGCAACTGAGCCACCCAGGTGCCCTGATGGCACTTTTATTTTCGGGGATTAGAGTAACATTTCTTTTTTGTTTTGCTGAATCCCATCAGTGTACAATGGGTGTGGGATTTGAATATCACTTTGGTGGTGGGGGGTGGGGTGGAGGTTGTTGTGTCATTGTCTTTCCACTATTGTATTCTGTATGCCCTGTCTCTCCTATCATACAACACAAGCATGCACACACATACACACACAGACACTCACACTTATTCCCCACACATGGATAATTAGTACCTAACTCATAAATACTGGAGCTTCCTCTGAAGGCACTGGTTCCTACCTCAGGAATGCGCTGTCTACAGCATTTTTCCTTGGCTGTGTCTGAACCAGCTCCAGAAGTCCTCGCATTTACTGTCTTGGGATTCATTAACTACCAACTTTTCATCTGCCATGAAAATGAGGAGATGAAGAGAAAGTCTTGAGTCCAGTGGCTGATGGAAGAGCCAAGATTTTTGACAACAAGACCAAGATTTTCACAAGCCAAATGAAGAGTAACCACTTAATTCTGAGAAACATGAAGCAATACTACAACCACACCACGGAGCACTGTCTCACAAAGAACACCATGAAAGAAAGCCTAAGTCTGGTAGACAGCCACTGTCTAGCTTTAACCAAAGAAGTGAAATACCTGTGCTCTGAAACTATAAAACACTGAGCAAAGAAATTGAAAATGACATCATGAAATGGAAAGACAATCAATGCTCATGAATTGGAAGCACAGATATCAAAATGTCTATACTACCAAAAGCAATTTACACATTTAGTGTGATCCCTACCAAAATACCAACAGCATTTTTCACAGAACTAGAAACACTCAATCCTATATTTGTATGGAACCACAAAAGACCCTGAAGAGCCCAAGAAATCTTGAAAAAGAAAAGCAAAGCTGGAGGCATCAGAATTCCAGACCCCAATTTTACAAAGCTGTAGTAATCAATACAGTATGGTACTGGCATAAAAATAGACACACATTTCAATAGAACAGAGTAAAAAATCCAGAAATAAACCCACAATTATATGATAAGTTAATCTTTGACAAATCAGGAAAGAGCATTCAATAAGAAAAAGACTTCTTCAACAAATGGTATTGGGAAAACTGGACAACGACATGCAGACAAATGAAACTGCACCATTTTCATATACCACACACAAAAATGAATTCAAAATGGATTAATTACCTAAGTGTGAGACCTGAAACCATAAAAATCCTAGAAGTGAGTACAGGCAGTAAATTCACTGACATCGGACACAGCAACATTTTTCTAGGTATTCTCTTAAGGCAAGGGAAAGAAAAGCAAAAATAAACTATTGGGACTACATCACAATATAAGCTTCTGTACCGCAAAGGAAACAACCAACAAAACTAAAAGACAACGTATAGAATGAGAAAATATATTTACAAATGACATATTTGAAAAAGGGTTATTATCCACAATACAGAAAGAACTTATATGATTCAAAACATAAGACAAAAATGCCAATTAAAAAATGGGCAGAAGACATGAACAGATAGCTTTCCAAAGAAGACATCCAGGTGGCCAAAAGACACATGAAAAGATGCTCAACGTCACTCAAAATCAGGGAAATGCTCGTGAAAACCTAGTGCTCATCCCAACAGGTGCCCTCCTCAATACCCATCACCCACCTTCCCCTACCTCCCACCCCCCCATCAACCCTCAGTTTGTTCTGTTTTTAAGAGGCTCTTATGATTTGCCTCCCTCCTTCTCTTTTTTTTTTTTTTTCTTCCCCTCCCCCATGGTCTTCTGTTAAGTTTCTCAGGATCCAAACAGGAGTGAAAACATATGGTATCTGTCTTTCTCTGTATGGCTTATTTCACTTAGCATAACACTCTCCAGTTCCATCCATGTTGCTACAAAAGGCCATATTTCATTCTTTCTCATTGCCACGTAGTATTCCATTGTGTATATAAACCACAATTTCTTTATCCATTCATCAGTTGATGGACATTTAGGCTCTTTCCATAATTTGGCTATTGTTGAAAGCGCTGCTATAAACATTAGGGTACAAGTGTCCCTATGCATCAGCACTCCTGTATCCCTTGGGTAAATTCCTAGCAGTACTATTCCTGGGTCATAGAGTAGATTTTTTGAGGAACCTCCACACTGTTTTCCAGAGCGGCTGCACCAGTTTGCATTCCCACCAATAGTGCAAGAGGGTTCCCATTTCTCTACATCCCCTCCAGCATCTATAGTCTCCTGACTTGTTCATTTTAGGCACTCTGACAAGTGTGCGGTGGTATCTGAGTGTGGTTTTGATTTGTATTTCCATGATGAGAAGCGACGTTGAGCATCTTTTCATGTGCCTGTTGGCCATCTGGATGTCTTCTTTAGAGCAGTGTCTATTCATGTTTTCTACCCATTTCTTCACTGGATTATTTGTTTTTTGGGTGTGGAGTTTGGTGAATTATTTATAGATTTTGGATACTAGCCCTTTGTCTGATATGTCATTTGCAAATATCTTTTCCCATTCCGTTGGTTGCCTTTTAGTTTTGTTGGTTGTTTCCTTTGCAGTGCAGAAGCTTTTTATCTTCATGAGGTCCCAATAGTTCATTTTTGCTTTTAATTCCCTTGCCTTTAGGGAATGTGTCAAGTAAGAAATTGCTGCGACTGAGGTCAGAGAGGTCTTTTCCTGCTTTCTCCTCTAGGAGTTTGATGGTTTCCTGTCTCACATTCAGGTCCTTTATCCATTTTGAGTTTATTTTTGTGAATGAGAAAGTGGTCTAGTTTCAATCTTCTGCATGTTGCTGTCCAGTTCTCCAGGAACCTTTTGTTAAAGAGACTGTCTCTTTTCCATTGGATATTCTATCCTGCTTTGTCAAAGATTAGTTGGCCATATTTTTGTGGGTCCAATTCTGGAGTGTCTGTTCTATTCCATTGGTCTATGTGTCTGCTTTTGTGCCAATACCATGCTGTCTTGATGATTACAGCTTTGTAGTAGAGGCTAAAGTCTGGGATTGTGATGCCTCCTGCTTTGGTCTTCTTCTTCAATATTACTTTGGCTATTCGGGTTCTTTTGTGGTTCTATACAAATTTTAGGATTGCTTGTTCTAGTTTCGAGAAGAATGCTGGTGCAATTTTGATTGGGATTGCATTGAATGTGTAGATAGCTTTGGGTAGTATTGACATTTTGACAATATTTATTCTTCCAATCCATGAACACGGAATCTTTTTCCATTTCTTTTTTTTTTTTTTTTTTTTAATTTTTTTTTTCAACGTTTT